>NC_058082.1:562118632-562355677 GCF_014858855.1 Bufo gargarizans | reverse complement strand
CCGCCGCGCTTTGCTTGCGGACAAATTTGTCCATGTCCCCCTGGCTAGCACTCAGTTTGTTCGGTCTAGGGGTGTCCCTGGACCTGTCTCTCAAAGTCTTGCCCATTTTCTGGCTTGTATATGCTCTCCAGAAACTCGTTTACACAGGACCCAGAGCAGAGCTCACAGCGGCATGTGTGTCTCGCTCTGCTGCCAAGCTCCGCCCCTCGCAACCAGTTTTCACAAGACAGTATCTATCATTTTAATCAGCAGGATAAACTCTACAAAGCAGTATATCTATCTTAGGGCTCTTTCACACCTGCGTTCTTGTCTTCCGGCATAGAGTTCGGTCGTCGGGGCTCTATGCCGGAAGAACCCTGATCAGTTTTATCCTAATGCATTCTGAATGGAGAGAAATCCGTTCAGGATGCATCAGGATGTCTTCAGTTTCGGACCGGAACGTTTTTTGGCCGGAGAAAATACCGCAGCATGCTGCGCTTTTTGCTCCGGCCAAAATTCCTGAAGACTTGACGCAAGGCCGGATCCGGAATTAATGCCCATTGAAAGGCATTAATCCGGATCCGGCCTTAAGCTAAACGTCGTTTCGGCGCATTACTGGATCCGACGTTTAGCTTTTTCTGAATAGTTACCATGGCTGCCGGGACGCTAAAGTCCTGGCAGCCATGGTAAAGTGTAGTGGGCAGCGGGGGAGCGGTATACTTACCATCCGTGAGGCTCCCGGGGCGCTTCAGAGTGACGTCAGGGCGCCCCACGCGCATGGATCACGTGATCGCATGGCACGTCATCCATGCGCATGGGGCGCTCTGACGTCATTCTGGAGCGCCCCGGGAGCCGCGCGGACTGTAAGTATACCGCTCCCCCGCTCCCCACTACTACTATGGCAACCAGGACTTTAATAGCGTCCTGGCTGCCATAGTAACACTGAAAGCATTATGAAGACGGATCCGTCTTCAAATGCTTTAAGTTCACTTGCGTTTTTCTGGATCCGGCGTGTAATTCCGGCAAATGGAGTACACGCCGGATCCGGACAATGCAAGTGTGAAAGAGGCCTTAACAGGGTTGATCCAGCTGACAGGTGCATTTTAAAACTGGCTTCTATTTTTTATCCCTTTGAGAGCAAAGGTCTATATTGTGAAGTTATTTTTAATTACTGATTGGTTCTGTACCCTTTTATTCTGTCCTCTTTTATATTATGTTTAAACTCTTAATGACCCGCGACGTGACTTAAGGACCCGCGACGTACAGTACATGTACGGTGCAGCTGGACGTTACTTAAGGACCAGCGCCGTATAAGGTTCGTCGGGTTCTGGGAGGGGATCGCAGGGGAATCGGGGCGCGATGGCTGCTGTTACCGGCAGGCATCCATGCCGGGTAAGGGCAGCATTTTGTATTTCCGCCCCCTGCAGCTCCAAGTGCTGCGATTGGCCGGTCAGTGAAGACCGGCACATCGCAGCGCTGTAAGCAGTCACCACCTGTCCCCTGACAGCTCTGCAATTGGCTGGAATAACTCTATAGCCAATGGCAGCACGACAGCAGCAGAGGGAACAGGAAGAATCCCTTTGCATTCCGCCATTCTAGCTGGAGACTGCATGCAGAGTGGACCTGTGCCCCTCTATGCTTTATCTGCTGGGACTATGGTTCACCACCACTGCTTACTGGTACCTGTAAAAAGAAGAAAAGAAAAAGAACATCTGGAACATCTGCAGTGATTATTTTTTTTTTTTTGCAGCAGAAGTTCCAGATCCCTAATCCACCTCCCCTTTCCAACAGTGTCAGACTGGGGTACCTAGGGCCCACCAGTAAAATATATTTTGGGGGCCCACCGTACGGTTACATTCAAATATAATAAATAATCTAACAAGTTTGTTATATGAACATAGGCTGGTTGAGGTGCTGTACAATAAATATATGTATGTAGTGCAGTAAATCTAATGTGTTATGTGCCACTTGTGCAGGGGGTGGGAGACTAGGGGCCCACCTTGCTCAGGGGCCACCGGGGGATTCCTCTGTACCCCTTTGGGCCAGTCAGAACCTGCTTTCCAAGCCCTAATCCCTGTCCCTATCACCCCCTCGGATTTTGCCTACGGCGAACAAATCTGGCTTATCTGGCTTTTTTTCTGCTCTGCACCACTTTTTCTGTATGCGAGCTGTGAACGCCAATCGCTGATCAGTCGGAACCTCGAGCCCTATCCAGCGGTATTCGAAAAGGTGGCTATGAGGTAGAAGTTACCCCGAGACCAATGGGCTGAGGTCGTCGCTCCGTTCCTGGCGACTGGACCCCAGCAGATGTTTTTTGACCTACCAGATGATCAAGCAAGACTGGGGATGAATGTATTGGTCCGGGCCCAGCGGGTGCATCAGTGGGAATTTAACCCGGCTGAACCCGCCAGACCGCATTATTATGATCTGCTACACCGGTTGCAAAAATGACTGCAGCCTGACGTACTGAGTCCCACTGCTATGCTGGACCGTCTATAATCTGATGTGTTCTGGAGGGCTTTGCCGTACCCTTTCCAGCACTGGATCGGCCAGGTGTCCCCTGGTAATGCCCTAGAGATGGTCGACCTGGTAGAGCTTTATGAGGCCACCAGAAAGCTACAGGGGGATTCTTTTGGGAGGGAGCCAGTTAAACCCCAGAAATCTCCACCCTTGAACAGGCGGCCAGTGCCAGAAAAATCAGTTTGGGATATACTTCCTACAGACCCAGCTCCGATGGTCTGTTGGCGGTGTCAAGAGCCTGGTCACATAAGGTCCGACTGTCCTCATCAGGGGGAGCCAATGGACACTAACTATGGTTACCGCCCCTCAATATATGCCAGAAGGTTGTGTGCAACCAGTACCCCCGAGACAATAAACCATAGTCACCTGTGCCAGGTGCAAGTGGGAGATACCCTGGCAGTGTCGCTGCTGGACTCAGGGAGCCTGGTGTCCCTGGTAAGAGCTGCCCTGGTGCGGCCGGCCAAGTATACTGGCCGAAAAGTTGGCGTCGTGTGCATCCATGGAGACTTAAAGGACTATCACACTGTCCTGGTGTCTCTATCCACGGTGGCCGGCAGGAGGACTCGTGAGGTGGCCGTCGCCACAAAGTTACATTATGAACTAATAATTGGGAGAGACTTCCCCGGTTTCCGGTCACTGTGGCCTGAGGCAAGAGTCACCAATACCCATGAGACAGGGATATCCCTAGCAGAGTGGCCCGGCTCAGGGGGGAGACTAGAACCCTGGGAACCTGAGACCGAAGGGCCAGCGGTAGGGGTGACCGCCACTTCGGTGGAAGAGGGGGAGACAACCCCGCTAAGTGTGATGGTGGGAGACATGGAGGATTTGCTGCCCGGTCCGGAGTTGGCAGACCTCAACGTCTCTGGAGACAATTTTGGTGCAGCACCAGGACCCGACTCTATTTCGGGCCTGGGAAAATGTGGTAGTAGTTGAGGGTGAGCCGCAACAACCGGGGGCCAAGTCTATGTTCCTATATTTTATGGTTCAACAGGAGATACTGTACCGGGTAAATCAACAACGGGGTGAGAATATTGAACAGTTGGTGGTGCCCAAGGCGTATCGCAAGCTCGTGTTGGAGTTAGTCCCCTGGTCCCCCTCTCGATTACAGAGGTTCTATTCGAGCGGATTGCTATGGATCTCATAGGCCCAGTACCAAAGTCCACTAGAGGGCACCAACACATCTTGGTAGTCCTGGACTATGCCACTCGGTACCCGGAGGTGGTGCCACTGCGACATACCTCAGCCAAACTTATAGCCAAAAAGCTGGTGGAGATGTTTTCCCGAGTAGGCCTACCGAGAGAGATTCTGACCAACAGGGGACCCCATTTATGTAAAAAGTCATGAGGGAACTCAGTAAACTGCTACAGATCAAACAGTTACGGACGTCCGTTTATCACCCGCAAATGGACGGCCTGGTAGAGAGGTTTTCTCAAACCTTGAAAAACATGTTAAAGTGGGTGGTGTCTAAAGATGGGAGGGATTGGGATCTTCTACTGCCCTATCTCAGGGTTCTCGCCCTTCGAACTGCTGTATGGCCGACACCCGCATGGTGTGTTGGACATAGCCAAAGAGGCACCGACACCCGCATAATAGTGTGTTTGAGTATGTCACTCAGATGCAAGAGCAGATGGAGACAGTGTTGTCGCTGGTTAAGGAACATATGGAGGCAGCTCAGTGAGCCCAGAGTAGGGTCTATAATCGCTAGGCTCGGGTTTGGAATTTTAACCCGGGAGATCGGGTTTTGGTTCTGGTGCCGACGGTGAACAGTAAGTTCCTGGCTAGGTGGCAGGGTCCCTACGAAGTGCTCGAAAAAGGTGGGGAGGTAACCTACAAGGTACTCCAGCCCAGGCGGAGAAAGCCGGAGTAGCTGTACTATGTAAACTTACTGAAACCGTGGAAATATAGGGAGACCAGAACGGACAACAGCCCCCAGCAGGGTTTTCTGGGGGTAGAGTTTCCAGTCCCACGGTCTGATACGAGGGAAGCAGTTGCCACAGTAAAGATTGCTGACAACCTTTCCTCTAAACAAACTCAGGTGGCCAGGGAGTTTGTCAGCAGGAACACGGATATGTTTTCGGACCTCCCTGGACGCACTTCTATCATCCGACATGACATTGTCACTTAACCTCAGGCCAGAAACCGGTTGAAACCATACCGGGTACCTGAGTCGCGGTATTGGCCCTTACCAAAGGGTACTGGAGCGTAATACTATTACCTGGAGCGTAATAATATTACAGGCTATAGCTTCTAGAGAGGGGTCGTTGATCCAGGGAGTTATTCTGATTGCCTGAT
This sequence comes from Bufo gargarizans, assembly GCF_014858855.1. Taxonomy (NCBI): domain Eukaryota; kingdom Metazoa; phylum Chordata; class Amphibia; order Anura; family Bufonidae; genus Bufo; species Bufo gargarizans. Next base: position 562,350,886 of record NC_058082.1, on the reverse strand, counting down.
TGGAGTCAGGAAGGAAATTTTAATTCCCCTAAAGTGGGGAAAATTGGCTTCTACCTCACAGTTTTTTTTTTTGCCTTCCTCTGGATCAACTTGCAGGATAACAGGCCGAACTGGATGGACAAATGTCTTTTTTCGGCCTTATGTACTATGTTACTATGTTACCCTTGATGGAGGCTGCCAATGAGAAACTGGCTGTTATCACACCGGAAGGGCTGTATCAGTACAAGATATTACCCTTTGGTCTACATGGCGCTCCCGCCACGTTTCAAAGGCTAATGGACATTGTACTCCGTCCATATCATCGGTACGCTTTGGTGTACCTGGATGATATCGTTATCCACAGTACCGACTGGGAAAGTCACCTACCTACATTACAGGCTGTAGTGGACTCCCTTAGGAAGGCTGGCTTAACTGCTAACCCAAAAAAGTGCACAATAGGGTTTGAAGAGACCAAATACCTGGGGTATGTAATTGGGCGCAAAGTTATCAAACCTCAGGTGAACAAAATTGAGGCAATTCGGAATTGGCCCCGACCTGTCACTACTCGGCAAGTAAAGTCGTTCCTGGGAATGATGGGATTCTATATGAGGTTTGTCCCATTGACAGGTCTTTTGAAGGGACGCAAGTCAGTGACGGTCCACTGGAATAGGCAGGCGGAAGAGGCTTTCTCCGCCTTGAAGTCGGCCCTGTGTGGGTCCCCGGTTTTGGTGACGCCTGACTTCAGAAGGGAGTTTATAGTACAGACCGATCCTCTCAGGAGGTCAATGGGGAGGAGCATCCTGTTGTCTTCCTCAGCCGGAAGCTTACCCCAGCCGAGGCCAGGTATAGTGGAGAGAGAGTGCCTGGCTATCAAGTGGGCACTCGAGTCTCTCCGCTATTATTTGTTAGGGAGGAAGTTTTGTCTGGTGGACGACCACTCCCCTCTCAAATGGATGAGCCAGGCCAAGGACAGAAATGCCCAGGTAACCTGGTGTTTTCTCTCTTTGCAAAATTTCAAGTTTTCGGTGGAACACAGGGCAGGCCGGTTAATAGGAAAAGCGGATGCCCTGTCCTGGGTACACTGTTTAATGTGTGTCCACCCCCTCAGGGTTGAACAAAGAGGGGAGGTATGTAGGAAGGAACAAGGGGTCATCATTGATGGTCGGTACGTGTCACCGAGGTTCCTGGCCTTGGTGAGGTAAGAGCCGTTTTTTCTCAAAGTGTTAGTTTTGCAGATTGCAGTCTGACACTTCAGCTGTTTTAGTATGACTGCAAAGCTAACCTGGGATGGCTCTTATTGGGAGTAGTTAAAGTGATGGGTGGGTAGCTACTCCCCACATTCCAGGCCGGTCTTGGTTTGGGATATAAAACACAGGCAGCACGGTCAGGTGGGTGGATTGTGGCAGGTGCAGCACTATGAAATGCCTTTTGCGCACACCAATTGCTTCAAATAACTTCTTTATTAACTTCAACTTTTCTTCATATATAACACTGCCGCCTCATCAGCAGATAGTCCATGTACAAAACACGTGTTGAAAAGATATCACAAAATGGCGGTATGCATAAGATGGTGGTTCAACTGTTCAATCTTGTCAGTCAACATAAAATGGTGGATATATTTCTCTCTTGAGTATCTGTACTTTCACTTTAAGTTATTTAAGCACTTTATGATCTCTCTGAGAGGTAGCTCTGAGGTCTAACTAATAGTTCACTTGCTGAATGTGTTCACAATTTGCAGTATGCAGTTAGCAGTGACTATTTGCAGATTGGTTGAGTATGATCTGGTATGGTTGCATGCAATTTGTATTTAAATATGGAATCTGAATGCTTGCAATTTGTATTTGCAATTGACTTTGGTGGAACTGTAAGTAAACACATATATAACTGGTTCAGTATACAGTTCTAATCACAATACTAACAATATGAACATTATATAATTGTTCTAAATACCTATGTTGGCCTCTTGTTCCCATAAAAACACAGCTCTCAGTGGAGTGAATGTCTCTTTTGCTCCTGTCTCTGGTGAATAATGATTCTAGCAGCGCCCGCTAGGGGAATTCCCAGACAGGCTGTGTGTGAGGTTGGCTGTAATTGGTGAAAACCCTTGCTGTGTGAGAAGCTGGCTGTGATTGGTCTAGACTTCTGCCCAGCAACAACAGATTGACACTATGCTTTCTGTTGTTTCTGCTGTGTCACTGAGCTTACCTTACATTAGAAAATGAATCTTAAAGGCATATTATCTTTTTCTGCTTCTGTGAACACAAAATATAACAGTTATATGACATCCAAAACATGATGTCACAGTAAATAACTCTGCTTTTGTCTCTAACATATAAACATAGGAACTGTATTAAGGCTATTGGCAGGTCTAGCTGTATAAACATACAAGCTATATTAGCAAACTAGGACAGGTCTTAGCTGGCCAGCTACATGGATTACTCCTCTCTGACAGTGGAGCGTTGCCAGTCTCTGTGTTGGGGCCTGGGAGTTTGGACAGGGATTAAGGCCTGCTACCTTGTTTGTGTGAAAGCATGTGGATTCTGCTTTATACAAGGACTTTTGCGTTACTGCCTGGTGTGAACGAACACCCAAATCAAGGTGACTGTTTTTTCAGGAAAAAGATATTTTTTTGTCACTTAGGCCTCATGCACACGACCGTTGTGTGCATCCGTGGCCGTTGTGCCGTTTTCCGTTTTTTTTCACTGACCCATTGACTTTCAATAGGTCTGTGGAAAAATCGGAAAATGCACCGTTTGGCAGCCGCATCCGTGATCCGTGTTTCCTGGCCGTGAAAAAAATATGACCTGTCCTATTTTTTTCACGGCCAACGGTTCACGGACGCATTCAAGTCAATGGGTCCATGAAAAATCACGGATGCACACAAGATTGTCATCCGTGTCCGTGATCCGTGTCCGTGATCCGTGTCCGTTTTTTCCTATCATTTCAATGGCAAACTTGACTTAGAATTTTTTTTCATTTTTCATGTCCGTGGATCCTCCAAAAAACAAGGAAGACCCACGGACGAAAAAACGGTCACGGATCACGGACCTACGGACCCCGTTTTTGCGGACCTTAAAAAAAAACGGTCGTGTGCATGAGGCCTTAATGTGTGAATAAAAACTGAACTGTTTAAGTCAAAGACTTTGTTATTGCCTCTATACTGCGTCCGCTAACCTGCTTACCAGAGCGAATCCCCACTATATATATATATATATATATATATATATAAAGTACAGACCAAAAGTTTGGACACACCTTCTCATTCAAAGAGTTTTCTTTATTTTCATGACTATGAAAATTATAGATTCACACTGAAGGCATCAAAACTATGAATTAACACATGTGGAATTATATACATAACAAAAAAGTGTGAAACAACTGAAAATATGTCATATTCTTGGTTCTTCAAAGTAGCCACCTTTTGCTTTGATTACTGCTTTGCACACTCTTGGCATTCTCTTGATGAGCTTCAAGTGGTAGTCACCTGAAATGGTCTTCCAACAGTCTTGAAGGAGTTCCCAGAGATGCTTAGCACTTGTTGGCCCTTTTGCCTTCACTCTGCGGTCCAGCTCACCCCAAACCATCTCGATTGGGTTCAGGTCCGGTGACTGTGGAGGCCAGGTCATCTGGCGCAGCACCCCATCACTCTCCTTCATGGTCAAATAGCCCTTACACAGCCTGGAGGTGTGTTTGGGGTCATTGTCCTGTTGAAAAATAAATGATGGTCCAACTAAACGCAAACCGGATGGAATAGCATGCCGCTGCAAGATGCTGTGGTAGCCATGCTGGTTCAGTATGCCTTCAATTTTGAATAAATCCCCAACAGTGTCACCAGCAAAGCACCCCCACACCATCACACCTCCTCCTCCATGCTTTACGGTGGGAACCAGGCATGTAGAGTCCATCCGTTCACCTTTTCTGCGTCGCACAAAGACACAGTGGTTGGAACCAAAGATCTCAAATTTGGACTCATCAGACCAAAGCACAGATTTCCACTCGTCTAATGTCCATTCCTTGTGTTCTTTAGCCCAAACAAGTCTCTTCTGCTTGTTGCATGTCCTTAGCAGTGGTTTCCTAGCAGATATTCTACCATGAAGGCCTGATTCACACAGTCTCCTCTTAACAGTTGTTCTAGAGATGTGTCTGCTGCTAGAACTCTGTGTGGCATTGACCTGGTCTCTAATCTAAGCTGCTGTTAACCTGCGATTTCTGAGGCTGGTGACTCGGATGAACTGATCCTCCGCAGCAGAGGTGACTCTTGGTCTTCCTTTCCTGGGGCGGTCCGCATGGGAGCCAGTTTCTTTGTAGCGCTTGATGGTTTTTGTGACTGCACTTGGGGACACTTTCAAAGTTTTCCCAATTTTTCGGGCTGACTGAGCTTCATTTCTTAAAGTAATGATGGCCACTCGTTTTTCTTTACTTAGAATTTGTACTATGGCAAGAAAAAAGCAGCTAACAGTCTATTCAATAGGACTATCAGCTGTGTATCCACCTGACTTCTCCACAACGCAACTGATGGTCCCAACCCCATTTATAAGGCAAGAAATCCCACTTATTAAACCTGACAGGGCACACCTGTGAAGTGAAAACCATTTCAGATGACTACCTCTTGAAGCTCATCAAGAGAATGCCAAGTGTCACGAGGGTGTAAAGAGCCATGCCTGACTCCGTTGTACCCGGGGTCAGGAGGTCGCAGCGGTTGGCTGCACGCTCTATGTAAGATAGGGCTGTTTCCTTATGGTAGCTTTCTGGGTTTGCTTTGCAAACCCTTTTGGCTCACTCAGGGATCCGTAGCTCCTTCTCTCAGCTGTTCCTTGTCCAGCACTCCCAAACCTCCTTATATTCCTCTCTCACACTTCTCTGGTTGCCAGATATAGAGCTTCCTGCCTGGACATCTATTCTGACCCACTGGAGCTGTGTTGCTGCGTTCTCTGATTGTTGCATTAGAACGCTACCCTCCGGATCCCTGTTGGACCTTTGTGGACAGTTGTTGTCGTCCACCTGGGTGTTTGTGTTTGTCTGTGTTTGTTTGTCCTCTCCCTGGTGTTTCCCTCTTAGTGCAGTGGTGAGGACTAGCGATCCCACCGGCCTGTTCATTATCTAGGGTTCATTTCAGGGAAAGCCAGGGTTTAGGCACGTGATCGCCGCACGGGTGAGGAACCCGTCTAGGGACGTCAGGGCAGTCAGGTGCCAGCCGCAAGGAGAGTTAGGGGTCACCACCTTTCCCCCTCCCTTGGGCAGGACTTTCCCTTTTTCCTCCCTGTGCGTGTTGCCGGTCATTACACCAAGAGTGTGCAAAGCAGTAATCAAAGCAAAAGGTGGCTACTTTTAAGAACCTAGAATATGACATATTTTCAGTTGTTTCACACTTTTTTGTTATGTATATAATTCCACATGTGTTAATTCATAGTTTTGATGCCTTCAGTGTGAATCTACAATTTTCATAGTCATGAAAATAAAGAAAACTCTTTGAATGAGAAGGTGTGTCCAAACTTTTGGTCTGTACTGTATATATAAATGAATTTTAGTTAGGTAGTGTTAGTATAGGTTTTTGCACGCACGCAACATCTTTGTGCGTGCGTGCATCCTGCAATTTTTTTTTCTACTCCTTTTCTCTATATTTCAAATTTATTACAAGCCCCTTCACGTGTGAAAACACAACATACACACCCCTCACAATGAATAAAGGTTCCCACATTTCACACATCACACCCCAATAAAATAGAAAATGGCCCGTCCATCCCAATGAGTATACTCAGCTGAAGAGGCATCTGCCATGCTTGCCTCCGATACTGAGTCTGCCAGTGAGGGAGAAGAGGATGCCACTTTCCTCTACTCCTCTACCCCCTCATCATCATCCGCTGATGAGGGACCCTCTAGAAGACGCCCCAGGGTAGCAGCGGAGGCAGCCCCCCAGAGTGAACCCTTATGGACCCCACCCCCTGAGAATTATCAGCCCCAATTTCTGGATTTTGTGGGCAGCTCCGGAATACAGATAGACTATGCGGGCTTCAGCAGAGCTGTGTGTGTACAGGGTGCTTGCAGCAATGTAGCAGAGCTGTGTGTGTACAGGGTGCTTGCAGCAATGTAGCAGAGCTGTGTGTGTACAGGGTGCTTGCAGCAATGTAGCAGAGCTGTGTGTGTACAGGGTGCTTGCAACAATGTAGCAGAGCTGTGTGTGTACAGGGTGCTTGCAGCAATGTAGCAGAGCTGTGTGTGTACAGGGTGCTTGCAGCAATGTAGCAGAGCTGTGTGTGTACAGGGTGCTTGCAGCAATGTAGCAGAGCTGTGTGTGTACAGGGTGCTTTCAGCAATGTAGCAGAGCTGTGTGTGTACAGGGTGCTTTCAGCAATGTAGCAGAGCAGGAAGCCTGGCAGGGACTCAGTGACAGGATTATTTTAACTCAAAGAATCAAATGAGTCTCTGACTCATTTGATTCTTTTAACTAATAAACTCTTAGACCATTATCTAAATCCCTGCAATAACTATACAGTGTAATTACATCAGTCTGCCCCACTGCATTCACTGCAGCAGAGCTGTGTTTGCCAGGAGCGAGTCCCTCCTGACCTTCGGTTCACTTGAGAGTCGACTCAGGAAGTGAACCGAAGCTCCGATTCATAAATCGGTTCTTTTGAATGAACTGATTCGAATGAATCGATTCATGAAAAAGATCCGAACTTCCGATCTCTAGTGCACGTCCCTGACAGCACTTGTGTTTTTTGGTACCGTAAATGTTGTGTGTGTTTGTAAAAACCTATGTCCATAGCATTAGAGATTTGCTTGTTTTGTGATGGTAAGTGTGATACATCATAGACGGTTTATCAGTTAATAATGAATAAAGTATTGTACCTAGTGTGTGCTCATAGATCTGTAGCTAGCACTAAGAATATAAAGATCTCTGTTGAAATAGTTCTGGTTTCTAGTGTGTGAGATGATATGTTGATCAGAAAGTGTCAATATTGTCTGGTAAATGTATAAAATTGAATAAGGTTAGAGAAGAAATATGTCCTTCAAGAATATCCTACCATTAAACAAGGGTTGGTGTCTGAGCTGTTAAGGGACATAAACCCATAGACAGTAGCTTCTAGTCTGTACAGCTCTGTTTTTCTCCCTTTGCTGAAGTCTCAGGAAAGTTGGGGCTGACTGCTGCGTTTGGCTGATCCCATCCCCCGGCCTTAACAGATAAGAGTTAAAAGAGAGTTTGCTAGGTCATATACATTCCTTAGATAAGGGATTTTGAATGTGTCACAATGCTAATTGCTTTGCTAAGAAGGATCTTAAAGTGACTGGTTTGGGGGATGTAGCTAGCGCCAGACTGTGATGGACGCTTCGTCTGCTGCTCTGCTAAGATGACCGTCCCTAGCACCAGCTCCAACCAGCTTTTATAAGCGAGAATGGTGAAAATCAGGAACCCCAAGCTCGGAGAACACCCCACGAGCATCAAAAGCCAGATACCGAGCGGTGAAATGGAGAAATTCCTAAAGAAAACTGCCGCTACGGTCGCGCCGCGAGAATCTAAGATGGCGCCGGCTCAACAGCCTAAGGCCCCGAAGCGCGTCCCTGCACAATCCGAGGGAGACAGAGATACAGAGGAGCGCCAACCAGGCGCAGACTTACCGCTCACCAGACGATACCTGGATCGAGCCCTCTACAGAGTTATGTAGCCGGTTCTCTCTGAACTTACTGCCTTCCGCCAGGAGGTGAGACAAATTGGGGAGCGGGTGGACACTCTGGAAACCCACCAGGCCGCAACCCTGAACCATCAGTCAGCTGTGACGGTCTCCCTCCGTCGCTGCACAGCGCACCTCAATGAGCTACACAATGCCCTGGAAGACCAGGAAAACAACTTGCGGTTCAGGAGGATCCCATAAACTGTTCCGCCGGGAGAGATCACCACAACAATTCTCACCATTTGCGGCACCCTGTTGGGTCCCGACTTCCCCCAAGAAATTGTCATCGAACGTGCTCACAGGGCACTGCGCCCTAAGCCAAAGCCGACTGATCCTCCCCGAGACATAATATGCAGATTCCTGAACTTTCCAGTCAAAATGGCTGTCCTGGAAGCAGCGTGCAACCACTCAGACCTTTCCTATGAGGACTCTAGATTGGAAATCTATCAAGATCTGGCTCCATCTACCCTCAAAAAGCGCACGGGCACTAAAACCATTAACGGACTGGCTCAGATCCCAAAAAGTCCTATACCGCTGGACCTACCCGTTTGGACTCTCATTCTCATACTCAGGCAAGCAGTTCATCATCTCGGCCTACGCTGACCTAGAGGCTGTCTATGAACACCTGAACGTCTCCCCCATGCAGATTGACAACTGGGAACTCTATCGTGAGCTAGGAGACTTACCAGACCTCCCCAAAATTGCTCCCTTTGAACTCCAGCGCACACCGAAGTCGATGAGATCCAAGAAAAGGAACCACCAGCTTACTCCTAGGAGCCTCTCCCAGGACCCTTAACCAGACCCTTAACCAGGTCCCCCTCTCCCTACTCATCTCTTCCCGGGAATATGATGCACAGCTGCACCCTAGCGTCACTGAACTCTCCATCGTTCTGATAAGTATAGCGAGTTGTTCCCCTGACCTGCCGATTACAAAATGCTAGACCCATTCTTGTCTTTCTCCCCTAGATCTCACCAGGGTGCTATACGGTCACGTACCCGGTCAACTGACCAATTTTCCCCCTAATGTCTTTGGCATATATCTGTATGCAGGTTTATTTTTGTTTTGTGGTCTTATTATGTGTTACATCTGTTTCTTACCCCATTTCCTGTTCAAGGTACATAATTTCCCTATGCTTACAATGTGAGACATGCAGCGCCATTTCCGGTACTCCGGCCCACCACCGGGGCCAGACGGCGGTGCCCTCTTCTGTCAGTGCATTTCCCGGGAGGATGCATCAACGGCTCCAAGGTACCACTATTCATACCCCCTGTAATGGCTGACCTTCATATAGCCTCGTACAATGTGAGGGGCTTCCACTCTCCCTCAAAACTGAGCCAAATTTTCACTGTCCTAAGGAAAGCTGGGGCCGGTGTTGTGTTCCTCTAGGAGACGCACTTTAGATTTAACCACTACCCAAACTTGCCATTCTCACACTACTCCCACTGGTATCATTGTGGGGGAAGCACTTCGGCCTCAGGGGGAGTTAGTATAGGGTTCCAGAGGAAAATCCCCTTTATATATGTGGATCACACTCAAGACCCCGATGAAAGGTTCATCCTAGTTAAAGGTACCATAGGCCCCCAAACTTATACCTTTGTAAACCTATATGCCCCCAATTCCAACCAATCCCAGTGGTTCACAAACATCCACCCACTCATTGACTTCTTTAACCACTTCAGCCCCGCTAGGTGAAACCCCCTTCATGACCAGAGCACTTTTTACACTTCGGCACTACACTACTTTCACCGTTTATCGCTAGGTCATGCAACTTACCACCCAAATGAATTTTACCTCCTTTTCTTCTCACTAATAGAGCTTTCATTTGGTGGTATTTCATTGCTGCTGGCATTTTTACTTTTTTTGTTATTAATCAAAATGTAACGATTTTTTTGCAAAAAAATGACATTTTTCACTTTCAGCTGTAAAATTTTGCAAAAAAAACGACATCCATATATAAATTTTTTGCCAAATTTATTGTTCTACATGTCTTTGATAAAAAAAAAATGTTTGGGCAAAAAAAAAATGGTTTGGGTAAAAGTTATAGCATTTACAAACTATGGTACAAAAATGTGAATTTCCGCTTTTTGAAACAGCTCTGACTTTCTGAGCACCTGTCATGTTTCCTGAGGTTCTACAATGCCCAGACAGTAGAAAACCCCCACAAATGACCCCATTTCGGAAAGTAGACACCCTAAGGTATTCGCTGATGGGCATAGGGAGTTCATAGAACTTTTTATTTTTTGTCACAAGTTAGCGGAACATGATGATGATTTTTCTCTTTTTTTCCTTACAAAGTCTCATATTCCACTAACTTGCGACAAAAAATAAAAAATTCTAGGAACTCGCCATGCCCCTCACGGAATACCTTGGGGTGTCTTCTTTCCAAAATGGGGTCACTTGTGGCGTAGTTATACTGCCCTGGCAATTTAGGGGCCCATATGTGTGAGAAGTACTTTGCAATCAAAATCTGTAAAAAATGACCGGTGAAATCCGAAAGGTGCACTTTGGAATATGTGCCCCTTTGCCCACCTTGGCATCAAAAAAGTGTCACACATCTGGTATCGCCGTACTCAGGAGAAGTTGGGGAATGTGATTTGGGGTGTCATTTTACATATACCCATGCTGGGTGAGAGAAATATCTTGGCAAAAGACAACTTTTCCCATTTTTTTATACAAAGTTGGCATTTGACCAAGATATTTTTCTCACCCAGCATGGGTATATGTAAAATGACACCCCAAAACACATTGCCCAACTTCTCCTGAGTACGGCGATACCAGATGTGTCACACTTTTTTGCTGCCAAGGTGGGCAAAGGGGCACATATTCCAAAGTGCACCTTTCAGATTTTGCAGGGCATTTTTTACACATTTTGATTGCAAAGTTCTTCTCACACATTTGGGCCCCTAAATTGCCAGGGCAGTATAACTACGCCACAAGTGACCCCATTTTGGAAAGAAGACACCCCAAGGTATTCCGTGAGGGGCATGGCGAGTTCCTAGAATTTTTTATTTTTTGTCGCAAGTTAGTGGAATATGAGACTTTGTAAGGAAAAAAGAAAAAAAAAGAAAAATCATCATTTTCCGCTAAATTGTGACAAAAAATAAAAAATTCTAGGAACTCGCCGTGCCCCCCACGGAATACCTTGGGGTGTCTTCTTTCCAAAATGGGGTCACTTGTGGCGTAGTTATACTGCCCTGGCAATTTAGGGGCCCAAATGTGTAAGAAGTACCTTGCAATCAAAATGTGTAAAAAATGGCCTGCGAAATCCGAAAGGTGCCCCTTTGCCCACCTTGGCTGCAAAAAAGTGTCACACATGTGGTATCGCCGTACTCAGGAGAAGTTGGGCAATGTGTTTTGGGGGGTCATTTTACATATACCCATGCTGGGTGAGAGAAATATCTTGGCAAAAGACAACTTTTCCCATTTTTTTATACAAAGTTGGCATTTGACCAAGATATTTTTCTCACCCAGCATGGGTATATGTAAAATGACACCCCAAAACACATTCCCCAACTTCTCCTGAGTACGGCGATACCAGATGTGTGACACTTTTTTGCAGCCTAGATGCGCAAAGGGGCCCAAATTCCTTTTAGGAGGGCATTTTTAGACATTTGGATCCCAGACTTATTCTCACACTTTCGGGCCCCTAAAAAGCCAGGGCAGTATAAATACCCCACATGTGACCCCACTTTGGAAAGAAGACACCCCAAGGTATTCAATGAGGGGCATGGCGAGTTCCTAGAATTATTTTTTTTTTGCATAAGTTAGCGGATATTGACTTTTTTTTTGTTTTTTTCTCACAAAGTCTCACTTTCCGCTAACTTAGGACAAAAATTTCAATCTTTCATGGACTCAATATGCCCCTCACGGAATACCTTGGGGTGTCTTCTTTCCAAAATGGGGTCACATGTGGGGTATTTATACTGCCCTGGCTTTTTAGGGGCCCTAAAGCGTGAGAAGAAGTCTGGAATATAAATGTCTAAAAATGTTTACGCATTTGGATTCCGTGAGGGGTATGGTGAGTTCATGTGAGATTTTATTTTTTGACACAAGTTAGTGGAATATGAGACTTTGTAAGAAAAAACAAAAACAAACAAAAAATTTCCGCTAACTTGTGCCAAAAAAAATGTCTGAATGGAGCCTTACAGGGGGGGGGTGATCAATGACAGGGGGGTGATCAATGACAGGGGGGTGATCACCCATATAGACTCCCTGATCACCCCCCTGTCACTGATCACCCCCCCTGTAAGGCTCCATTCAGACATTCGCATGATTTTTTACGGATGCATGGATACATGGATCGGATCCACAGAACGCATGCGGACGTCTGAATGGAGCCTTACAGGGGGGTTATCAATGACAGGGGGTGATCAGGGTAATCAGGGTGATCACCCCCCTGTCACTGATCACCCCCCCTGTAAGGCTCCATTCAGACATCCGCATGATTTTTTACGGATCCATGGATACATGGATCGGATCCACAAAACGCATGCGGACGTCTGAATGGAGCCTTACAGGGGGGTTATCAATGACAGGGGATGATCAGGGTGATCACCCCCCTGTCACTGATCACCCCCCCTGTAAGGCTCCATTCAGACATCCGCATGATTTTTTACGGATCCATGGATACATGGATCGGATCCACAGAACGCATGCGGACGTCTGAATGGAGCCTTACAGGGGGGTTATCAATGACAGGGGGTGATCAGGGTAATCAGGGTGATCACCCCCCTGTCACTGATCACCCCCCCTGTAAGGCTCCATTCAGACATCCGCATGATTTTTTACGGATCCATGGATACATGGATCGGATCCACAAAACGCATGCGGACGTCTGAATGGAGCCTTACAGGGGGGTTATCAATGACAGGGGATGATCAGGGTGATCACCCCCCTGTCACTGATCACCCCCCCTGTAAGGCTCCATTCAGACATCCGCATGATTTTTTACGGATCCATGGATACATGGATCGGATCCACAGAACGCATGCGGACGTCTGAATGGAGCCTTACAGGGGGGTTATCAATGACAGGGGGTAATCAGGGTGATCACCCCCCTGTCACTGATCACCCCCCCTGTAAGGCTCCATTCAGACGTCCGCATGATTTTTACGGATCCATGGATACATGGATCGGATCCGTAAAAATCATGCGGACGTCTGAATGGAGCCTTACAGGGGGGTGATCAATGACAGGGGGGTGATCAATGACAGGGGGTGATCAGGGAGTGTATATGGGTGATCACCCGCCTGTCATTGATCACCCCCCTGTAAGGCTCCATTCAGACGTCCGTATGCTTTTTGCGGATCCGATCCATGTATCCGTGGATCCGTAAAAATCATACGGACGTCTGAACGGAGCCTGACAGGGGGGTGTTCAATGACAGGGCGGTGATCAATGACAGGGGGGTGATCAGGGAGTTTATATGGGGTGATCATGGGTGATCAGGGGTTTATAAGGGGTTAATAAGTGACGGGGGGGGGGGGTGTAGTGTAGTGTAGTGTTTCGTGGGACTGTACTGACCTACCTGAGTCCTCTGGTGGTCGATCCTAACAAAAGGGACCACCAGAGGACCAGGTAGGAGGTATATTAGACGCTGTTATGAAAACAGCGTCTAATATACCTGTTAGGGGTTAAAAAATTCGGATCTCCAGCCTGCCAGCGAGCGATCGCCGCTGGCATGCTGGAGATCCACTCGCTTACCTTCCGTTCCTGTGAGCGCGCGCGCCTGTGCGCGCGCGTTCACAGGAAATCTCGCGTCTCGCGAGAAGACGCGTATATGCGTCCAGGAGGAATAAAGCAACCACCTCCCGGACGCATATACGCGTACAGCGGTCGGGAGGTGGTTAAGGAAGGGATAGTGATCCTAGGGGGAGACATGAACGCCTCATTGAACCCGCAAGTAGACTAATCATCTCACAAATCATCCCAATCCCACAAGTCCCTTAAAGTCATACGCGACAGTTTTTAGAACTTACATCTGATTGACGTGTGGCGGACATGTCACCCCAACACGTTAGATTATACTTTTTACTCCCCGGTGCATGGTACCTATCATCGCCTCGACTATTTGTTTATCTCCAAGGTGTCATGGAACCATGAACCAGACGTACAACAAGAGATAAGTGGAAATAAGAAGGCTTTATTGAAAATCAAGCTGTAAGCAAAAGTCCAAACGGATGGCTAAACCGAAGCAGGGTCTTGCGTAGACAGAGGTCAGGAACCAGAAGGGTAGTCAGACGAAGCCTGGATCAGGAACCAGCAGGGTAGTCAGACGAGGCCAGGATCAGGAACCAGAAGCAGCAGCAGTCTTAGAAGCATGTGAACACAGGAGGACCAAGCAAGGAACTGAAGCCACAGACCTCCTATATATATGAGCTAGGCATCCAGCTCCTCCCAGTGGGAAGGAGAAGCCGCAGGGTGGGAGGCTACAAGAAACCCAGAAACCAAGATGGCCGCCAGCACATGTCAAACGAAGGAGAACAGTAAGAAGGTAAGACCATGACAGTACCTCCCCCTCAAGGGCCCCTCCTCCGCGGAGTAAGGAACGGTTTCTGAGGGAAGCGTGCGTGGAAGGCTCGGAGCAAAGCAGGAGCATGGACATCTGCGGAGGGAACCCAGGAACGCTCCTCTGGACCATAACCACGCCAATGGACCAAAAACTGCAACCGACCGCGGACCAGGCGTGAGTCCAGGATATTGCTCACCTCATATTCCTCACGATTGCCCACTTAGACCGGACGGGGCCGAGGAACCGAGGAAGTGAAACGATTACACACCAATGGCTTCAACAGGGAGACATGAAACACGTTGGAGATCCGCATGCCAGGAGGAAGCGCAAGGGCATAGGCTACCGGGTTTACCCTGTGAAGCACTCGGAAGGGACCAACAAAGCGAGGCGCCAGCTTGGGAGTGGGCACTCGAAGGTTGAGGTTGCGGGTGGACAACCATACACGGTCTCCGACCTGGTAGGAAGGAGCGGGCGCTCGTCTGCGATCAGCCTGGAGTCTCTGGCGCTGCGCAGAGACCTCAAGGGACCTCTGGATCTGTACCCAAGAAGCACGTAGGACGGAAAGGTGATCCTCCACAGCCGGAATATCCTGGGGAGAGAATACCTCCGGTAACACGGCAGGTTGGAACCCATAATTGGCCATGAAGGGAGACGTCCCAGAGGAAGAGTTCACCGCCGTGTTCCTGGCAAACTCAGCCCAAGGCAGGAGGTCAACCCAATTGTCTTGGTGATCGGAGACATAGCAACGAAGGAATTGCTCCAAGGCCTGATTGGATCGTTCTGCGGCCCCATTGGACTGAGGGTGGTAGGCCGAGGAGAAAGAGAGATGAATCCCCAACTGGGAGCAAAAGGCGCGCCAGAACCTGGACACAAACTGACTCCCCCGATCCGACACAATCTCCTCGGGCAAACCGTGCAACCGGAAGACCTCCCTGGCGAAAATCGTGGCCAACTCTTGTGCAGAGGGTAACTTCTTGAGAGGAACACAGTGGCACATTTTGGAAAACCGATCCACAATCATGAGAATGACCGTATGGCCTCGGGATGCAGGGAGGTCCACAATGAAATCCATCCCCAGGTGTGACCATGGGCGCTCCCCGGTGGCTATGGGTTGCAAAAGGCCCAACGGAAGGTGCCGAGGGGACTTACTCTGGGCACAAACGGAGCATGCCGCTACATATGCGGCGATGTCGGAACGTAGAGAAGGCCACCAGAACAGACGTGAAACAGCCCAGGACAGCTGATTCTTTCCAGGATGCCCCGCGGCCTTGGAGTTATGGTAGGTTCGCAACAACCGAGTGCGCAACTCTTCAGGCACAAAACACCTGCCGTTGGGTCTCCCAGAGGGAGCACCAGATTGAGCCGCCAAAATCTGCTCACCCAGGGGAGAGGTCAGGCTGGTGCGAATGGCGGCCAGGATCTGATTCGGAGGTATGACCGAAGTCGGAATCGACTCCTCCCCGGACAGCTCGGAGTACTGCCGTGATAAGGCATCCGCTCTGATGTTCTTGGAACCGGGTAGGTAGGAGACCACGTAATTAAAACGTGACAAGAACAGAGCCCATCTGGCCTGACGTGGTGTCAATCTCTTGGCCTCAGAAAGGTAGGTCAGATTCTTGTGGTCCGTCAGGATGAGAACCGGAACCACCGAACCCTCGAGCAAGTGCCTCCATTATTTAAGGGCCTGCACGATGGCCAATAACTCCCTGTCACCAATCTGATAGTTGCACTCCGCGGAAGACAGTTTCCGGGAGTAAAACCCACAAGGAAGCAGGGGACCCTCTGGTGTTCTACGCTGAGACAGAAGGGCGCCTACTCCCGTCTCAGACGCGTCCACCTCGAGGACAAAGGGCAACCCAGGGTTGGGATGCGACAGAATCGGAGCCGACACAAAGGCGGACTTTAGAGCCTCAAAAGCTCGGATGGCCTCGAGCGGCCAGACCTGGAAATTACTGCCCTTCCTGGTCAGATCCGTGAGAGGCTTGGCTAGCATAGAAAAGTCCCTGATGAACTTCCGATAATAATTGGCGAAGCCCAAAAAGCGCTGCAGGGCACGGAGACCACTGGGCTGGGGCCACTGTAAGACAGCCGAAACCTTCTCAGGATCCATGGAGAACCCCTCAGCGGAAATGATGTAACCTAAGAAGGTTACCTGGGATCAGTGAAATTTGCATTTCTCAAGCTTACCGAACAGCCTGTTCTCTCGTAACCGTTGCAACACTCGTCTGACATCCATAATGTGGGCCTCCATGGATCCAGAATATACCAAGATGTCATCCAAATAGACCACCACACACTGCTGCAACAGGTCACGGAAAACATCGTTGATGAATTCCTGGAAGACTGCGGGCGCATTGCACAACCCAAAGGGCATAACCAAGGATTCATAATGACCGGTCCTGGTGTTAAACGCGGTCTTCCACTCATCGCCCGCCTTGATCCTTACCAGGTTATATGCCGCCCTCAGGTCGAGTTTGGTAAAGACCGTGGCCCCTTTGAGGCGATCGAACAGCTCGGAAATCAAGGGTATCGGGTAAGCGTTCTTGATCGTGATGCGATTGAGACCCCTGTAATCGATGCAAGGCCTCAACTCACCGCCCTTCTTTTTCACAAAGAAAAATCCAGCCCCTGCCGGGGACGAGGATTTACGAATGTGTCCACGTGAAAGCGCCTCCCTCACGTACTCCTCCATGGCCTCATTCTCCGCTACCGACAGTGGATAGACTTTGCCACGAGGAGGAACGGCACCAGATTGTAACTCTATGGCACAATCGTATGGGCGGTGCGGAGGTAGGGCAACCGCGCGCACCTTATCGAATACATCCCGGTACTCTTCGTATTCAGGAGGCAACAGAGAGTCCGAGGAAGTACACAGCAACTTGACAGGCCCATGGATGCAACTAGCCCCACACTGCGGTGACCACGAGAGGATCTCGGCCGATCTCCAATCGAAAGTCGGATTATGCTTCTGGAGCCAGGGGTACCCCAAGACCACCGAGTAGTGTGGAGACGAAATCACCTGGAGACAGACCGACTCTCTGTGAACGGCACCAATGGCTATCCCCACTGGAAGGGTCTCATGAGTCACGTGTGGCGGCAGAAGGGGTCTGCCGTCTATCGCCTCAAGAGCCAGTGGGGAACCTCGAGGCTGCAGAGGAATGGAATTGGCGGCAGCGAACACACTATCAATGAACAAACCACCAGCACCAGAGTCCACCAACGCCTGGGTCGTCACCGAGCCCCCGACCCAGGAGAGGACAACAGTGATCAGTGGTTTGTCAACACGGGAAACCGGGGACGAGGAGACTCCACCCAAGATCTGCCCCCGACAGGATCTCAGGTGCGAGCGTTTCCCGGACGGTTCGGACATGCCAACCGAAAATGCCCACCGAGACCACAGTACATGCATCGGCCCTCGTGTCTCCGGAGTACCCTCTCCCCCTCGGACAGGCGAGCAAACCCCAGCTGCATGGGTTCACCCCCAGACAAGTCATCCCCAGGAGGCGTGGGAGGAGAGGGAGGCACGGGTGGGACAGCAAATGTAGGCGCCAATCTGTTAGAAGACCTCCGCAGGCTCTCCTTAAAGGAAGGTCTCTCCCTGAGTCTGGTGTCAATCAAAATCAGGAAAGAAATAAGAGACTCGAGCTCCACTGGTAGGTCCTTAGCTGCAACCTCGTCCTTCAAGGCATCCGAGAGACCATGAGAGAAAGCAGCGACCAGAGCCTCATTATTCCAGCCCACCTCTGCTGCCAGGGTACGAAACTCAATGGCGTATTCAGCTACGGATCGTGAACCCTGTCTGATGGACATAAGGAGCTTCGCAGCAGAGGCAGCACGAGCCGGCACATCGAATACCTTCCGAATAGAAGCAACAAAACCGGAAAACTCGGCAACCACCGGATTGTTGTTCTCCCATAAAGGGCTGGCCCAGGCCAAGGCCTTGTCCGAGAGCAGCGAGATCAAGAAGCCCACCTTTGATCTCTCAGTAGGAAAGGCATGTGGCAGCAACTCGAAATAAATGCCCACCTGGTTAAGGAAACCTCGGCACTGAGTTGGCTCTCCCCCAAAGCGCTGTGGAAGGGGGGCAGAACCGGTCATACCCCGAGACACCGCAGGCGCAGCAACAGGTGTCGGGGTAGACTCTGGCGCAACAACCGGAGCGGCAGTAGGAGCGGGTCCAGGAGCGACAATCGACCCATCGGCAACGGAAGCGAAATGAGCCGTGCGTTCAAGCAGGGTTTGCAACGCCACAGCGAACCGACCCAACAGGTGATCCTGCTGATCAAGTCTGGCAACCAGCGTAGGTAGCGAGGATGGCCCTGTACCGTCAGAATTCATGGCTTGGTCCTAATGTCATGGAACCATGAACCAGACGTACAACAAGAGATAAGTGGAAATAAGAAGGCTTTATTGAAAATCAAGCTGTAAGCAAAAGTCCAAACGGATGGCTAAACCGAAGCAGGGTCTTGCGTAGACAGAGGTCAGGAACCAGAAGGGTAGTCAGACGAAGCCTGGATCTGGAACCAGCAGGGTAGTCAGACGAAGCCAGGATCAGGAACCAACGGGGTAGTCAGACGAGGCCAGGATCAGGAACCAGAAGCAGCAGCAGTCTTAGAAGCATGTGAACACAGGAGGACCAAGCAAGGAACTGAAGCCACAGACCTCCTATATATATGAGCTAGGCATCCAGCTCCTCCCAGTGGGAAGGAGAAGCCGCAGGGTGGGAGGCTACAAGAAACCCAGAAACTAAGATGGCCGCCAGCACATGTCAAACGAAGGAGAACAGTAAGAAGGTAAGACCATGACACAAGGAACATCTTCACCTATGTAGAGAGGCCTCAATAGGCTCCATACATCTCTCTGATCATACCCCAATTTACCTTTTAGTTCTGGCCCCAAACAGCAACCCCACATGCTTCAATTGGCGACTTAATCAATCCCTATTGGGTCACCAATCCACGCTTGATTCTGTAGCCAAACACATCAAAGAATACTTTTCCCTAAACGAGCACCCAGACCTCTCTGCCTGCACCCTATGGGACGCACACAAACCCTACATCAGAGGCCAATTCATCAACATTGGATCACACCAAAAAAGGTTGAGGGAGAAAGCCATTGATGATGCCCTTAAGAACATACAACGACTTGAATCCTGTCATAAAAAAGACCCTACTAACTCCCATCTACAGGAACTGTCGAATCTCAGAGCAGAACTCAAGGCCCTACTACTAGCTAAGGCTGCCAAATACTACATGAACTCCCAACACAAATTCTTCGCCCATGGCGATAAGGCAACCAAATTTCTAATGCGTAGGATAAAAGGGAGATCTGCAAACTATATACACCAAATGACCTCACCCAGACGGTAAACCAGTGTTTCCAGCCCTCCGGATTGCCGCTCAATTCCGGTCCTTTTATGAAAACCTCTACAACCTCCCCTCAAACATAACTCCAGAAGCACATGCTCCCATCATTTCAGCCTTCTTGGATTCTTCCAATATTCCTTCCCTCTCCCCTTCCAAAAAGATCACCCTAGAAGCCCCCTTTACCTTGGTCGAACTTACCAAAGCTCTATGCCAAATGCCACACGGGAAGAGCCCAGGCCCGGATGGCCTCCCAGTCTCATACTATAAAACCTTCCAAGAACTCCTCCTCTCTCCCCTTCTTAAAGTCTGTAACCTTGCTCTCCAAGGGGTCCCATTGTCTAGAGACATGACAGCTGCCCATCACGCTCATCCCCAAAGAGGGGAAAGACACCAAGCAGTGCTCTAACTATGGTCCCATATCCCTCCTAAATATAGACCTCAAACTCTTGACAAAAATGTTGGCCAACAGGCTAGGGAATCTTCTTCCCCATCTTGTCCACAGGGATCAGATTGGCTTCATCCGCAACAGGGAGGGCAAAGATAACACATCTAGAGTGATTAACGTACTATGCCACGCTCGCCATATTTCCTCCCCACTGCTCTTTCTCAGCACTGATGCTGAGAAAGCATTCAATAGAGTTAACTGGGCTTATTTGAAGTAAGTTTTGTTGAGATTTGGCCTCCCTGATTCCATTGTGCAAGCCACCTTCGCCATGTATGCACAGGCGACATCCCTGGTCTTGGTCAATGGAAACCTTTCCTCTCCGTTTGCAATAAATAACGGAACTCGCCAGGGCTGTCCTCTCTCCCCACTCTTATTTATACTAGCCCTGGAACCACTCTTGTCTACTATAAGGAGGGATCAGAGGATTAAAGGTCTATATTTGGGAGGCAGGGAACAAAACATTGCAGCTTTTGCGGATGACGTTATGATGATGACCGTTAATCCGACAGTCTCTCTCCCCAGCATTCCAGTCCACCTCAACCTTTACAGCACCATTTCAGACTTTAAGATTAATGCTAGCAAATCCCTGGTCCTGTGCTCGGGAATCCCCTTTTCCACCAAACAACAATTAATGGAGAACTCGCCCTTCAACTGGTCCTCCCCCACCATCACATACTTAGGAGTTAAAATTAGATCCATGATAACAGATCTCTTCTCACTCTACTACATCCCCCTGAGAACCGCAATATTTGCCTCCATAGACAAACTCACCCAGTCCAACCCTACGCTGTCTTGGTTTGGTCGCATCCCCATACCCAAACACTTCTATGTTTCGTTACAAAGAAAGTTCAGGTCCTTTGTTTTGGAATGGGAGGAAAGCGAGACTCTCGTTCTCCCTCCTCACAAAGCCACGACAAGCAGGGGGCTTAGGCCTACCGAATCCGGAATTATACGGCAAAGCTATACTCCTCTCCTGAGCAGTATCCTGGCTATGCCCCTCCCCGCAATGCTCTGGAGTGGATATTGAACTTGACATCCTAGACAGACCCATCAGGGCACTCCTGCTGGGCCACCAAAATGTCCCGCCTACCCACTACCCAATCATTAAAGCCATCCTAGAGGCTTGGAAATGGCTTTCCACGTCTCATTGCTCCATTCCCTTCCCTTCTCCACTATTAACAGTGAAAGACATCTTGGGCACAGCTCCCCCTACACTGAGAGCGACAATTTCACAGGGGTTAAAATCCTCACTGACTTCCTTAACGTTACTGATGAGCCCACCAGGGGACCTGATAGATCTGGAGGTCATGAACACCTCACTTAATCCTCACCCGTGCGACCTCTTCTCTATCTCATACCTTAGGTCCTACATAAAGCAACACATCCATATGGGCGACCTTCATCGCCCCCTGGTCTGACTCGAGTCTATAATATCCCAACCCACACTCCCTAGAAAGCTTATCTCACGACTTTATAGCAGATTAAGATTCCTCCCTGTCCTAGCCAAGCCATCGTTTATAAAACAATGGGAGTTAGACATGGACATTACAATTCCTTTTATCTCCCTCCTCAAGTTTCTTGAATCCCCCCACAGGGCCTCCTGCTGCATCCGAATCCAAGAGAACGGATACAAAATCCTCACCTGTTGGTACAACACACCAGACAAGACATCACTTTTCTCAGAATCTGCCTCAGACAGTTGATGGAGGTTCCACGGGGAGAGGGGAACCTTCTTCCATATTTGGTGGTCCTGCCCCCTAATTTCCAGGTGGTCGTCCGAGATATTCTCTTTCTCCAACAAGGTTTGCCTCACATCCATCCAACCTTCCCCACAATTAGCCCTACTGTCTATCCCCCCTGATGATCCTCATACACACGTACCCTACATCTTCACACAGATGTTGATAGCAGCTCGCCTCTTGCTTCCTAGATTCTGGCTTCACCTCGCCTGCATATGGCGCAAGACAGATATCTGCTACACAGCAGCCTATGTAGGTTCTATTATTAAATACCACCCACTGACCTCCCCTGGTCCACACCAGTGAATAGAGCAAGCGATTCTCATCCCACCTCCACCCATATGTCTTCAGCTAATAAACATGTGGGGTCCCACTTCCGTTCTTATATTATATTGTACTTACTCCATATTGTACTTTCTCAATACTGCTACCCTATGGTGTCTCATGTATTCACTTTGTACCCACCATGTATTCACAATGTATTCTGAGTATTTATTGAGCTTACATGCCCTGTACCTTGGTATTTGTTACCTTTCCTTGTTTCTTATGAAAACGTAATAAAAATATAATTAAAAAATAAATAAAATAAAAGTGACTGGTTTGGATTGGAGGGGGTATGCAGTATCCAACAGAGAAGTAAGACAAATAGAGTCTAGACAGTGTTTAGGAAGTGATCCAATAGCTTTTGACAGAGAGTTCAACGGGTTTAACGGGTTCGACCGGGTACGACAGAGGGTTCAACGGGTTCGGCCGAACTTTGTTTCAAATTGAGGTTGAGGTACCCGAACTTGACCACAAACCCGAACCCTACAGAAGTCAAGGGGGATCTGAACTTTGGTGCTGTAAAATGGCTGTAAAATAGTCATAGAAAGGGCTAGAGGGCTGCAAAAGGAAGCAACATGGCGGTAAGAGCAGTACAATATCCCTGCAAACAAATGTGGATAGGAAAATGACTTAAAATAACAGAATAGAAAAAGGTCCAAGTGGAGTAGGAGGTTGAGGTGGAGGAGGAGGTAGCCAACACTGTTTCTGTGTGTTTTTTTTTTTCATTTTTAAATTTTTTATTTTATTTGTTAATTCCGTGTGTGACTTATAGTCATTATTTTGGGCACAGCTTGTATACTTTTCTACTCTGCCAATATAACAAATTATAATCTTGAACCAGGAGCTGTAGGTCCGAGTGGAAGAGGAGGTGGACATGGAGGTGTAGGTGGAAAAGGCAGGGGAGGAGCTAGCGAAAAGCATTGGGAAATGGCAAACAGAACTAATAATGCTAGAGTATAACAATAGCTGGGTGCGGCCGGTATACTTCTCTATTCTGCCCAAGCTACAGACAAGTCCTGTGGGATCCCTGCCTGGTTCATTTTAATGAACGTGAGCTTGTCCACATTGGCTGAGGACAGGCAGATGCACCTGTCCGTGATTACACCCACTGCACACAAACCCTAAACACACGTTCAGACAATACACTTGCGGCAGGGCAGGCCAGCACCTCCAAGGCGTAGGGCAAGCTCAGGCTATGTGTCTAATTTGAAGACCCAGAAGTTCAATGGAGCAGACCCATCAGTCAGTACACGCAGACGTGTGCACATGTACTGTTCCATTATGTCTCTCAAACGCTGCCTCCTGCTAAGGTGGTCCGGATCAGATGGTGATGCTGGATGTTGTGATGTGCTGACAAAGGTTTTCCACATTTTGGCCATGCTAACCCTCCCTTCTGAGTGGGTGCCGGTGCCCCTGCTGCGTTGGCGACTTCCTTCTGCTTCCACAAAGCCTCCACTGTCAGATGGGAAAGCCGTCAGTAGTCCATCTACCAGCTTGCGCTTGTATTCCGATCACGCTCCAGTGACGAAAGTAAGGACGGCAATTTGTCCTTGTAGCTGGGATCCAACAGGGTGGCCACCCAGTAATCAGCACTGGTAACAATCAAGGCTGTCATTGTGCAGGCACTGCAGCATGTAGTCGCTCATGCGTGCCAGGCTGCCTAGAGAATACAATGGTTCAAATAGCCTCCGGCTATCAAGATTCTGTTTTTGGCCTTAATTTTAACTTTTTAAAATATAACCTTAATTTTTATATTAATAAAATATGAACCAAAAAAGTGCTTGTGAGGGATACCACCCCTCATGCCCACTTGACGTCAACTACGTCGAGGTCACGAGACGCGGTATGGTCACTGGTTGCCAAGACGTGATGGTACGCCCTCCGGGGGAGCATGTGCAACACGCCAGACCTGAAGGGTATAGCGAAGTGAGGTCACGGTTATGGGCAATCGAGGGTTACTCACTGTATTGGAGAACCCTGGGCAGGCGCGTGGCAGTGAAGGAGAGGTAGACACGGTTCCTCTGGGGCACACTCTGTATATAGGGACCAGGCCTGATGGTGGATGAGGTGCCCTGGATGTTACGGGTATTTTGAGTGCCTGGGGCAAGGTCCCTGTTGGATTCGTGACGCCAGTGCCTTTGGACGGTGGCACGCCGGTTGGTAGTTGGAATGATGGAGGTACACAAGTAGAATAGTGAACCAAACGTAACTTTACTGAACAATCCAACTTTGTACAGCAGGTAGTAGTACAGCCTTTGTATCACAGTTCCACAAATAGGCTTATTCACACAATGGCAGGTAATATTTATGCAAGATACGCAGAGGGTAAATTCACAAGCACTCAGCAGCAGGTTGTACCTTTCCTCAGAATCAATGTACACTGTCCTTTCTAGAACTCCTGCTCTGGCTTTATCTCCCAAGGCCCGGATGCCTAAAGGGTGGCTTAAATCCTTGGTTACTATCTTCCTCAGGTATTAGATTCTTGCTTTCCTTTCTATTTGCATCTGCCCATCAGGGTCACTTAGCTTACCCTGGATCGCCCTCTCTTGTAAAGTGGATGACTGTGGGTTTCTCCCAGGAGGTTGGGTCCTGCAACTGGGGTGTCTTCAGAGCTAAGGCTCTCTTGTTCTCAGGCAGGCTGGAGCTTCTCACTAGCCTCCTGGACATCACTAGCAGCCAGGGCTATCAAGCTGTATGCCAGGAGCAGGCTTTCTGGCCTCTGTCTTCTCAGACTCCTGACTCTGCACACACTGCACTGCCCTCTCCCTGTCTGGACCTGGACATTTATACTAGGGGCTCCCTATCTCCCTCTAGTGTCTGGGATGTCTAACTACACCCAACTAGGCCTGCTGTTGCATCATACAGGGGTACCTTGCATGTAAAAACACATTGGAACATACATTAAATGCACAATTAAATATAACATTTCTGTTCCTTGTGAGTAGGAGTAACGCGCACACCAATTGACCCTTGTGTAGTGCCCACCCCTACCTAGTGGGACACTACACATGTAAGGTCGGCTTTGCTACAGTTTACACAGACACCTCCTGTCCACGCGGGCACAGAGAGGCAACAAGCTGAGAGAGCCTTTTCACTGCCACAGTAAAACAGCGCTCTCTCAGCCCGGGTACACTGCCACCAGCTTCTTGTTTGATATAAGCCCAGTCCGCTAGCCTTTGGCTGTGCGGGCATGCTGGGAGGTGTAGTTTTACAACACCTGGAGCCACACTGGTTGGGAAACACTGGTATAGAGGCAGCAGGGTCACTGGTTGTAGGCTTGTCTGAAGAGGTGGGTTTTCAGGTTTCTTTTGAAGGATGGCCCCATATGGCTGGGGCTTTGAAGCAGGGCCCTCCTGTAGAGTTCACTACCTCTGCTATCTGACAGCTGATGGTGGATGTGGGGACATGGCTGACAGTAAATATTAATCCATATTCCCTTACAGTGCTCTAGTGAGTTAAAAGTTTCAGCATTCAGACTATAAGACGCACTGCCATTTTCCCCTCACTTTTGGGGGTAAAAAGGGCATCTTATAGTCTGAACAGTGTTTACATTACTCTATACTAGTTGGATCAACTACTTCACAGAATTAACCACTGTCACCTTCACTAGATGGGTGTGGATGAAAACCTTCCAGCCTTTTATAAAGGGCTTTAGAGCCTGGCAATGTATAGTACCTTATTATTGTGCCTATGTTGTGTCCTTTATTTTTAATAAATAGATTATACACCGAATGCTGCTGCTTTCTCCTTGTAAACTGCTTTCTCTCTGTATTCTGTGTGATCTGCCCTTCTTGGATCCTCTGCCCCTCTCCACTCTCTGCTCTGCTGCTGATAGCTCTAACACTATTACCTTTATTCTGCAGGTGTAAATGATTGCATTGATACCAAATTTATGTAGTTTAATGCACAATATATTATATACCGGTATATAGAAAGTAAAATCAGTTGATTTAGTGCTGTCATATTCTGAGAGCCATAACGTTTTCATCTTCATTTAATTTTAGCCTACAATTGGCTAATTGTAGCCCCCCCCCCCAGACACCGGAAGTTTTCATTTGCGCAAAAGGAGAAGCAGCAACAGTTGTGCGGGGACCAGGAGCATCGCGGGGAGTCAGGTAAGTAGAATCAGTGTGAGGGGCTTGGGCGTATGAGGGATATTTTTTTAGTCTCAGATAACCCTTTTAAATCATTAGTTCGACATTCATTATGTGGGACAAAATATTTGAAGTTATTCTATGACATACATGTACATCATCCTCTTGTGGTAAGAGGTTAACAGGGTTGTATAGAATTTGGAAAAAGTGACTGTGCCACACCTGTCCATGGATTGTGTCTGGTATGGCAACTTGGCCCAAATAAAGTGAATAGTGAATATGACAGAACTGCAATACCAAACACAACCTGTGGACAGTCGTAGCATCGTTTTAGGAGCAAAACTGCTGTGATCTTCTAATCCTGGACAACAGGATTTTCCATGTTATCTATATATTTTTTTTTAAATGTGTATAATCCTGCAATGTACACTAGTCATAATAATATAATTTCATGCTCTGTGCAGTTAACTTTTCAGTAGCAATTATCATAGAATGTGTCGGCAGATAAGAACCATTTGGCCCATCTAGTCTGCCCAATATACTGAATACTATGGATAGCCCCTGGCCCTATCTTATATGAAGGATGGCCTTATGCCTATCCCATGCATGCTTAAACTCCTTCACTGTATTTGCAGCTGCCACTTCTGCAGGAAGGCTATTCCATGCATCCACTACTCTCTCAGTAAAGTAATACTTCCTGATATTACTTTTAAACCTTTGCCCCTTTGATTTAAAACTACCGTATTTTTCGCCCCATAAGACGCACCCCCCCCCCCCCCAAAAGTGGGGGGAAATGCCCCTGCGTCTTATGGGGCGAATGCTTCTATTTTACATCGCAGACTGCGATGTATGAGCCGGGAGAGAGGAGGGGCTGGAGTCCGGAACTAGGGGCGGGGCTCCGCCGCTCACCACAGTATTTAAAAACATGAATCCTTATCCTGTTATTAAGTTTAACTAACGCTGCGCTCTGCCCTGTTCCCCTGTATCCCCACAGCACTTACGAACAAGCTTCCATAGCAGGCAGAGCGGACGGCAGCAGTAACGTCACTCACTGATGTCTCGTGCCTGCTCCTCCCACTTTATGAATGAAGCAGGAGGAGCAGGCGCGCGACGTCAGTGAGGGACGTTACTGCTGCCGTCCGCTCTGCCTGCTATGGAAGCTTGTTCGTAAGTGCTGTGGGGATACAGGGGAACAGGGCAGAGCGCAGCGTTAGTTAAACTTAATAACAGGATAAGGAATCATGTTTATAAATAATTTGGTGAGCAGAGGGCCGGTGTATTTTGGGGTACACTGTTATGAGGGGGATCTGTGGATGACATATAGCAGTGTCATCCACAGATCCCCCCCCCCCATAACAGTTCCATCCACAGATCCCCCAACCCATAACAATGCCATCCACAGATCTCCCACCCCATTGCAGTACAATCCACAGATCCCACATAACAGCATCATCCACAGATCCCCCATAACAGTGCCATCCACAGATCCCCCATAACAGCGCCATCCACAGATCCCCCATAACAGTGCCATCCACAGATCCCCCATAACAGCGCCATCCACAGATCCCCATAACAGTGCCATCCACAGATCCCCCATAACAGCGCCATCCACAGATCCCCCATAACAGTGCCATCCACAGGTCCCCCACATGACAGTGCGTCATCAACAGATACCCCATAATAGTGTCATGCACAGACCACCATTAATTCAAAACCCACCAAAAGCACACCTTTTGGTTAAAAATATTTTTTTTCTTATTTTCCTCCTCAGAAACCTAGGTGTGTCTTATAGGGCGAAAAATACGGTATGTCCTCTTGTAGCAGTTTTTCTTCTATTAAATATTCTCTCCTCTTTTACCTTGTTGATTCCCTTTATGTATTTAGCAGTTTCTACAATATCCCCTCTGTCTCGTCTTTCTTCCAAGCTATACATGTTAAAGGGGTTGTCCAGGTTCAGAGCTGAACCTGGACATCCCTCCATTTTCACCCCGGCAGCCCCCCTGACATGAGCATCGGAGCAGTTCATGCTCCGATGCTCTCCTTTGCCCTGCGCTAAATCTCGCAGGGCAAAGGCATTTTTCTGAGTTCCGGTGACATACCGGGCTCTCTATGGGGCTGACAGGCAGCCCGGTGACGTCACCAGCACTGATGGGCGGGATTTGGCTCTGCCCTAGCCAGTAAAACGGCTAGGGCAGAGCTAAAGCCCGCCCCTCAGAGCCGGTGACGTCACCGAACACACTGCTGGGCGGAAGTTACCGCCCGGCAGTGTGTTATTGAAAACACAAGAGCCTGTGCCCTGCGCGATCTAGCGCAGGGCACGGGAGCGCATCGGAGCATGAGATGCTCCGATGCCAGGCTCAGGGGTGCTGCCGGGGTGAAAATAAGGGTATGTCCGGGTTCAGCTCTGAACCCGGACAACCCCTTTAAGGTCCTTTAATCTTTCCTGGTAAGTTTTATCCTGCAATCCATGTACCAGTTTACCCTGGGTTCCCACCTGAGCGTTCTGAAAGGAGCGCTCTGTATGCACGATTGTACCGGTGTTTACAATCGCGCATACAGAGACAAGCGAACGCCCATTGTCGCGCGTTCCCGAAAGTCTATGTACGGGAACGCGCGACAAAACGCCCCAAAGAAGCTCAAGAACTTTTTTGAGCGTAGGGCGTTTTTCAGCATGTTCAAACGCTCAAGTGTGAACCAGGGCCATAGGGAAGCATTGGTTTTCATGTGTTGAGCGTTTTACAGCGCGTTTGAACGCGCTGTAAAACGCTCAGGTGTGAACCCAGCGTTAGTAGCTCTTCTCTGAACTCTCTCCAAAGTATCACTATCCTTCTGGAGAAGTGGAGATATGGTCTCCAGTACTGCGCACAATACTCCAAATGAGGTCTCACTAGTGCTCTATAGAGCGGCATGAGCGCCTCCCTCTTTCTACTGGTAATGCCTCTCCCTATACACCCAAGCATTCTGCTAGCATTTCCTGCTGCTCTATCACATTGTCTGCCTACCTTTAAGTCTTCTGAAATAATGACCCCTGAATCCCTTTCCTCAGATACTGAGGTTAGGACTGTATCACTGATTTTATATTCTGCTCTTGGGTTTTTACGCCCCAGGTGCATTATCTTGCACTTATCAACATTAAATTTTAGTTGCCAGATTTCTGACCATTCCTCTAGTTTTCCTAAATCCTTTTCCATTTGGTGTATCCCTCCAGGAACATCAACCCTGTTACAAATCTTTGTGTCATCAGCAAAAAGACAAACCTTACCATCGAGGCCTTCTTCAATTTCGCTGATAAAGATATTAAACAATATGGGTCCCAGAACAGATCCCTGAGGTACCCCACTGGTAACAAGACCATGGTCTGAATATACTTATCACAGGCAGAGTTACATGTCTAGTAATACTCTGTATAGATAACACAGGGTTGACCATTCCCAATAGGTGACATTACAGCTTATCAGCTCCCTCGTGACCTCTGCACAGGTCACAGATCATGCTTAGAAAGCTCTGATCTATGTAAAAAAGGTCCAAATTATAAAAAAATAAAAAAAAATCAACATAAAAATGCAATTTAAACAATAGGTCATTTTTTGCTGACACATTCTCCTAATTCCCAGTGAGCCAGTGGTGGGCTTGTGTTCATACACAGCTGCCCATCTGAGGAGGCTGAGCTGCAGATGGAGTGAAAAAGCAGCAGCCATAACCAATCAGGAGACAGGAGATGTGTCTCAGACTACCCCAGATATCTGTAGGCACTATAGCTAAGTATAGTTACAGCTCTACCTTAAAAGGGTTGTTCACTCTCGAGGGCCTTTCAATTGACCTCCTCCCCATACACACACATGGTAGAACCTGGAGGAGGAAAGCACACTCCCCTGCTTGCTGCTGAATCCTGGCTTCTCAATTCCCCCGCTACCACTCTCCACACTATTGCGGTGTCAACATCTGGTTTGGCCACTGCAGACAATGGCTGGCCACTGTAGTGAGATGCAATGCATGGAAGACATGTCACTGCTGTGGCCAGTCATTGGCTGCAGCAGCCACAAGAGATGTGTCATACTAGATGTTCACACTGGGAGACCGGAGAGCGTCAGCAGGGGAGCGAAGGAGCCAGAACGCAGCAATGGGGAGCAGGAAGGTATGATTCCCTTCACAGATGCAGCCACATGGAGAGATATTCCTGAAAAGCCTTTGGGGGGGGGGGGTAAATAGCACCTTCAACACAGTGTTTACATGTTACTCTTAAAGGGGTTGTCTCATCATGGACAATGGGGGCATATCGCTAGGACTCACCCTCCTTCTATTTTCTATGGGGCCGGCGAATATAGCCTAGCACTGGCTCAGCTATTTTCTGCCGGCCCCATAGAAATGAATGCGGTATGATCCTATTCACTTCTATGGGGAGCCGGCTTGGTGGTGGCCGGACCGGAGTCCTCCAGCCACCACCTTGTGGGGCTCCATTCTCGATATAGGTGTGGGTCCGAGTGGTGGGACCTGCACCTATAAGACAACAGGGGCATATCCTAGCGATATGCCCCCATTGTCCATGATGAGACAACCCCTTTGAGCAAAAAAAACTAAAGGTTGCACCAAGTTTCAGTTTGCGATCTTCATTCTTTATTCAGTTTGTGATCTGCCCCTAGTTTAAGAGTTTACTCATGTGGGTGTATACCTCCTAGGAGTACATGATTGATCTGTGTGTCCAGGATGCTGCTGCCTTCCCTTGCAAACTGATTTGTGTATGCTTTCTCTAAATAGCCTGTGTGATCTACCCTCCTTGGATCTTCTCCACCTCTTCACTCTCTGCTCTGCTGCAGATGTAAAGAATTACAGTGCAACTAAATGTATGGAATTTATTGGACTACTTTTAGACAATCCTTAAAAAAAAATTTGGCTTTGTGCTGCCATATTAAGAGAGCCATACCGCGTGAGGGCTTTTTTTTTTTGTTTTATTATTGTTTCACTAGTACAGTACATGTCTTTTTAATCACTTATTAATTTATTTATTCAAGGAAACAGCAATTATAGATCATCTTTTATTACAACATTCACCATGTGGGACAAAAAACGTGTAGCCATTCTAAGACATATATGTAAGTCATCATCTTGTGGGAAAGGGTTAAAAGAGAATGTACAGAATTTGGAAAACATGGCTGATTTCTTTCAGAAACAGTGCCACACCTGTTCATGGGTTGTGTCTGGTATGGCAACTTGGCTCTATTAAAGTGAATAAGGTTGAACTACAATACTACACACAACATGTGGACAGATATGGCATTGTTTGTTGAAAAAAGCAGCTGTGATCTTCGAACTCTCGACAACACCATAAAATTATACATCACAAAAGGCATCCTGATGTGGAGATCCTACATACAGATGTGGAGCTCCACACCTGCCACTTTTCATATAATCTGAACATTACAATGACTCAGCTTGGTGAGTTGTCTAATATGATACAAGACCCAAAACACTGCCCACATACTGCACATGAAGATAGCTTCTACCCTGAGTGAATTCCTAGATGTTCCATGAGAAAACCATTTCTTGCGTGAGTTTTATGATGTTCCACAAGTTGTGATACCTGGCGAAAATGTTTCCCACATACTCTACATGAAAATGGCTTCTCTCCTGTGTGAATTCTTAGATGTGTCAATAGATTTGCTTTATGGCTAAAACATTTCCCACATTCAGAACATGAATATGGCTTCTCTCCTGTGTGAGTTCTTTGATGATTCATAAGATCCGAATTATAGCTAAAACATTTCCCACAATCTGAACACGAATATGGCTTCTCTCCTGTGTGAATTCTTTGATGTTTCATAAGATATGATCTCTGTTTAAAACATTTCCCACATTCTGAACATGAAAAAGGCTTCTCCCCTGTGTGAACTCTTTGATGTTTCCCAAGGTCTGATTTCTGGTAAAAACACTTTCCACATATTGTACATGAATGCGGCTTCTCTCCTGTGTGAATTTTTTGATGTTTTACAAGTTTTAGTTTCTGGTTAAAACATTTTCCACATTCTGAACATGAAAATTGCTTCTCTCCTGTGTGACTTCGTTGATGCTGTTCAAGATTTGATTTCTGGTTGAAAGATTTACCACATTCTGAACACGAAAATGTTTTCTCTCCTGTGCAAGTTACCACATGTTTAACAAGAATTGATTGGCGACTGAAGCACTTTCCACATTCAGGGCATGAAAATGGCTTTTCTCCTGTGTGACTTCTCTCATGTCTCACAAGATCTGATTTCTGACTAAAACGTTTTCCACATTCTGAACATGTAAATGAGCTTTCATCTTTGTGAATCCTCTCATGTACGGAAAGAATATATTTAGTTTTAAATCGTTTCCCACATTCAGAACATGCAAAAGTGTTACCCAGTCTTTGTACAGTTCTTGTGTTGCCTATTGAAGATGGATTATCTTCTGCAGTAGTAGAGGGAGATAACAAGAGATCTGAGTCGGAGCCTCTCATCCAGTCTTCATCTAGAAAAAGAAAAGTTATGTTAAACCATTATGTTTGATGGCTGCTGTGTGGTCCTGTTGATGGAACCTGGTTATATATAGTATTGTATTGTACTGTGTGTATAGCAGTGTAATAGCTCAGTTACAGAGTGGTACCTTGTGCAGTGGGTGGGGATATTATTAGCATACTTAGGAGTCCTAGGCAAGTAAGGGTGGGGTCCCATAGACTTCTTGCATGCTTTGGAGAGTCTGGAGTAATCTATAGATAGTCTTCTAAGGGACTTCGAGCATAAGCCTAGTCAAGGAATAATGAAGGAAGTGCGGTGGACAATGTAATCTTCCTAAAAACTTTTCCTACTATTTTGTGTCTGCCAACCCTAGGGACAAGCCACAACAGAAAAAGCTGGGCAATTTTTTTAATTCATGGGAATTGTGAATTTTAGTGTCTTAACTGCAGTGCTGCATTTCGTCTTTCATAGTTAAAGGGGTTTTCTGGTTTCTAGATAATGATTGACCTATCCTCCGACTGACCAATGCTGGAAAAAACACTGTGGATATAGCTGTTCAAGTGAACGTAACCCAGCACGGTTATGGTACAATGGACAGAATTTTTTGCTCCACATATTGTCCTTTTTTCAGCACCATGGGTGGCTGAGAACAACTGATCGAGTAACTATACACTTGACAGATTATCAATATCTAGAACCTGGAAACCCTCTTTCAGTAGGTGACATTACACGGAGAACTTGTATTATCTCTAATCGTGTCATTAGATTATTTTGCCTAAATACAGTGTAAAAGAAGGCATTTCATAGATTGAGCTTTTCCGCATTCTCTTTTACCATAACACCCACATTTCCAGTTTTACAGTGTACCTTAACTTTTTCATAATTCAATAGTATTGGTGAAAATAGTGAATTTTCTAATATAATTTATTAAATAAAAATGCCAGCTTTTGCATTTACTTCCCTGTCCCTGAACTGTTCACACAGTGAACCGGATTCCACGGCAGCATCTAGTGAGCTGCATAATATGTCTCCTGATAACCAGCTCTGGGGTGAGATAAATCACCCAGTAGATGCTGCAGCCATGTCTGGTCTCTCTCTGTGATCAGTGCTGAGGCAAGGACATAAAGGTAGAAACCGACTCTGGTCTTTAATAAAAAAAACAAAAAACATGTTCACTAAACTACGCCTAAAACAGGTGTTATAAAATGATGAACGAGACTGGCCGGCTGGACCGTTCCCTTTCCCTGCCCCGCCGACAATTTTAGACCTGGCCTCAATGGGGAGAAGTCACAGAGAGAGGAGCAACTAACCATTGCGCCGCTATCTGCACCTGAATATTAGGCTATTTCAGTATAATAAATGACCCCCTAAGTTTTCTATTACACTCCTCAACATTGAACCTGCAACACCGAGAAAGACAAGCTGTAAGCCGATGCAAATCAAGGAAGCAGCTTGAGTCGTTAAGATGTTCAAAATATCAAAAGCCTAGCTCCAATCAGTGGCACGCGGGAGAGGCATGAAAACCAGATTGGAAGCAAAGTTCTTTAGCCACATGAAACCTCAAAAATCAGATCAGCTCTGCATGACATTGATTTAATAATGGAACCAGTGGCACAATCAGTGGCGACTCTAGGATCAATATATAGGGGGGGCACAGAAGATACACAGTCAAAAATGGGGGGGGGGGCACTAATAATTTTCACCAGCTAATCATACTACTGAAGAATACTAAAGCAGCCGCTTCCCCTGCGGCTACGCCCCTGGCGCTGGGGTAATATAATTAAGGGGTATCAGGGTACATTGGGTGTAAAGTAACTGAGGAGGGCTATAGCTTACATTACCCCTGTATTAAGTCCCTGATAGGATAGAACTCCTTAGTTATGTTACCCCTGTATAATGCACCCTGATACCCCTTAGTTATATTATATAACTAAGGGATATCAGGGTACATTACACAGGGGTAATATAACTGAGGGGTATCAGGGTACATTATACAGGGGGTAATATAACTTATATTACCACCGTATAATGCCCGATAGGCCTCCTGAGTTATATTACCCCTGTATAATAATGTACCCTGATACCCCTTAGTTATATAACCCCGCCGGGATCATATAACTAAGGGGTATCCGGGTACATAATTATACAAGGGTAATATAACTCAGGAGGCCTATCAGGCATTATACGGTGGTAATATAAGTTATATTACCCCCTGTATAATGTACCCTGATACCCCTTGGTTATATTACCCCCTGTATAATGTACCCTGATTACCCTCAGTTATATAACTGAGGGGTATCAGGGAACATCATGGGTAATATTATAACTAAGGGGTATCAGGGGACATTATACAAGGGTAATATAACTGAGGAGGACTCAGTGCTATCAGGGGACATTATACAGGGGTCCTGGACTCCTTAGTTATATTACCCCTGTATAATGTACCCTGATACCCCTAAGTTATAGGGGTATCAGGGTTGAGGAGGGGCTGGGCGTAAGCAGGCAGGCCATGAGGTGAGGTAGTGGGGGTACATACTTTTTTTTAAAACTTTTTATTCTTACTTTGTTTTCTTCTTAGCTTGCCTAGGGGCCGGCCAGGGCAGGGACGGGCAGAGTTCTTGGGAAGTTGCCACACACAGTCCTCCTCTGGACCTCTCCTGTCCGAAGCTGGGGCTGGGCACAGACAGGCTCACTGACACTAGCAGACGCAGTAGTGGAGCAGCAGAACAGAAGCAAGCGTTCGCGCGGGCGGGCAGGCACGCAGCTTTACATGGTGACGTCAACTCTGCGGCTGCCGCACTCCCAGCCTGCCCCCGCCCTGCACGCTCTGCCTCCGCTGGGTCCGAACGCCGCCCCCACCCCCATTTGTCATGTCTGTCTGTGCTGCGATTTGTGAATCACTCACTCAGTAGCGCGGGCTAGAGATGGGAAGTTCGGATCTTTCACATGAACCGATTCATGAATCGAATCTTCGGTTCACTCGCTGACTCTGCTGAGCTGAGACGCAAGTGAACCGAAGAGCTTAGGTGGTGCGCACGCGCGGATGCTTCGATTCACTCGCTGACTCGGCTCTTGGCACTTGGTCTGAGCTCTGACTGAGTGAGGAAGGGAAGCGGACAGGACTCAGGAGCCCTGGTGTGTCACCCACAGGGACAGTCGGACAGTACAACCAAGTGAAGTGAATGCACAGGGAAACTGTATGTGCTGAGAACAGTAACACTGGCCGATAATAAAATAGTCCACAGTCCACACAGTCATCACTCAGGACAATAACTAGTGTGAACCCACCCTTAGTTATATAGCTACTGAATGAGACAGCAGAAGGGATGCTTTTAACATATATATCTCCTTGAGAAGCCAATTTGACCCTAAAGGGTTAATTCAACCTGTAATCTAAACTGTGTGTCCTACCACTTCTCTTATCTCTCTGCTGACTGCCCTCTGTCCATTAACCTCATCAGTGGTGCAGCCTGGTCATCAGCCTCAGTGCAAACTGTTCTGGTGACTCACGATTCTTTTAACTCAAAGAATTTAATAAGTCTCTAACTAAGGCCTCATGCACACGACAGTTGCTTTTCTCGGTCCGCAAAACGGGGTTCTGTGATCCGTTTCCGTGTGTCTTCCTTTATTTCTGGAGGATCACCAGACATGAAGGAAAGTAAAAAAAAAAAATCGAAGTCAATTTTGCCATGCAAATGATAGGAAAAAAACGGACGCGGACGCGGATGACAATCTTGTGTGCCTCCGTGTTTTTTCACGGACCCCTTGACTTGAATGTGAAAACACCAATTTGGAGCTCACCTCACCATACACCACCGAGGAGCACAGACACAGAACCGGAACCAAGGCTGGGAAGTAGCAAAAAAAGTAGATTGTCCAGCTTCACCTCGTTGTTCGAACTTTATTAGGAAAAGTGCTTAAAACCAAACATCAGGCTCTTTTCATCTAAACGTTTCGGATCAATACATATTACAGATCCTTTCTCATGACTTGAATGGGTCAGTGAAAAAAATAGGACAGGTCTTATTTTTTTCACGGACTGGAAAAACGGATCACGGACGCGGATGACAAACGATGCATTAGCCGAGTTTTTCATGGACCCATTGAAAGTCAATGGGTCCGCAGAAAATCACGGAAAACGGAACAACGGACACGGAACACAACTACTGTCGTGTGCATGAGGCCTAAGGGTACTTTCACACTTGCGGCAGAGAGATCCGGCAAGCAGTTCCGTCGCCTGAGCTGCCTGCCGGATCAGGCAGAATGTATGCTAACTGATGGCATTAGTAAGACTGATCAGGATCCTTATCAGTTTTAAAAATGCCCGATCAGTCGAAAAAATGCATTGAAATGCCGGATCCGTCTTTCCGGTGTCATCCGGCAAAACGGATCCAGCATTTATTTTTTTCACCTTTTTTTCAGTCTGCGCATGCCGTAATGCCGGATCCGGCACTAATACATTCCTATGGGAAAAAATGCCGGATCCGGCTTTCAGGCAAGTCTTCAGTTTTTTTCGCCGGAGATAAAACCGCAGCATGCTGCGGTTTTCTCTTTTGCCTGATCAGTCAAAACGACTGAACTGAAGACATCCTGATGCAAACTGAACGGATTACTCTCCATTCAGAATACATGGGGATATGCCTGATCAGTTCTTTTCCGGTAGAGAACCCCTGTGACGGAACTCTATGCCGGAAAAGAAAAACGCAAGTGTGAAAGTACCCCAAGTCGGATCTTTAGATTATTTTAACCTGTGACTCATTCAATTCTTAGACTCCGTGTACTGTGTGACTTGTGTGACTCAGAGCTGCTAGTGCTTGCGTCAGCTCTGATTGGTTGCAGGCCGGGGTGGGCGGGGCTGGCTTCCACTCTAGGATCAGATTACACTCCTCCCTCCCTGCTACGGCGTCTCTCTGCTCTGCTATCTGACTGAGCGGCTTCACACGGATCAGCTAGGTCAGGTG
The DNA here is from genome assembly GCF_014858855.1 of Bufo gargarizans. Classification (NCBI taxonomy): domain Eukaryota; kingdom Metazoa; phylum Chordata; class Amphibia; order Anura; family Bufonidae; genus Bufo; species Bufo gargarizans. The sequence goes on along the minus strand of NC_058082.1, from coordinate 562,313,323 downwards.
AATCGACTCCTCCGGTTCAGTGAACTGATGTAGCGACGCCACTGGGTACAATCATTTCTTCAAAGTGTCCCAGGCTGCATGTTGCTTGTGCTAAACGCGTTACTATGGTCTGCAGCATCTCCGGACTTGTATTTTATTAAGCATATCTGGGAAGTTATTGGTTGGCAATACGAAAGGGAACTGTCAGCAGTGGATCTTGATGATTTGAGTGCCCACGTGCATTCAGCATGGCAGAACATTACTCCAACAACCAGGGGCGTAGCTGAAGGCTCATGGGCCCCGAGGCAAGAGTTCAGCTTGGGCCCCCCTTTCCTTAGCGCTTGTGGTCAGGGGCAGGGAAACACATTGCCTTCCTGCTGCCTGAGGCAAAATTTGAAATGGCACATTCCACCAAATGCTAAGTTCTTGACCTAACCCCTTTCCTCCAGTCGGAGGTGTAACTTGACCAGCATGCACTTTCTATAATACCCGTGTCTTTTTATGTAGCACAAGGGTCTTTGGGCCCCCTCAGGATCCTGGCCCGGTAGCGACTGCTACCTCTGCACCCCCTATAGCTACGCCCCTGCCAACAACCATTAATAACCTCACTGATAGCATGGCAAAGTGTGCAAGTGGGTGTATTTTTGCTTGTGGCGATCATATTCCATGCTGAATAAATCGAGATGTTTTAAATATGTAGTTTCCATTTTTTTTTATATTTGCATATAATTAACATGTGATAATTTTGCGACTTTTCCTCTTTGGTGTAGCAACTTCAATATTGAGGAGTGTGTTTATGCCGTTGGAAAATTAATGGGTTTTCTCCTAATTTCTATGACAGTGACTCTGTCTCAGTCTTTGATGACTTTACTTCTCTTTTACTCCTTGCATACTTGTTACGTGGACCACAGTCTGCTTTAGGACTAGTGTGAATTTCAAAATGTCCTAGCGACTGGCGGCCAATACCTCCTAAAGACTAGTAAATGCTCCAGAAAGAAATCTCTTAGAGACCGGTTCATGGATCCTATTAGCCTCTAAAGATCACTAAGTAGACCCCAATGCCCTGTAAAAATTGGTACATGCACCTACCACAACTCAGAAAACTATTACATGTACCCAAATACTCCCCCAGATCTCTGTTGATTGAGAACCTGCGGTCAATCCTCAAAAAGCAGGTGAACAAACAAAAACACAGAAATTGTGAACTCCAAGCATTAATTTGACAGGAGACATCAAATGCTAGCTAATAGGGCCACAAAAGTCCATTTAAGGACTGGTATAGGTGTGCTATCGATAGATGTGATATACTGAGGGGTGTGATATACTTATAATATACTTTCTAACATAGAAAGTATATTATAGTGCAGTGATGGTGAACCTTTTAGAGACCAAGTGCCCTACATTCAGTGCGCTGCCTGCGCTGTTCATATTGTGTCCTGTGCCGATGAATGGCAGGAAAAGTCTGAAGCATATTGGTACGCCATAGAGTTTTTCCTGGGTGCGGGTGCCCACATAGAGGGCTCTGAGTGCCGCCTCTGGCACCCGTGCCATAGGTTCGCCATCACTGTATAGTGCATTTGTATTGTGCAGCAGTTGTGTGTTGTTCTGCTGCGATACCGCAGCTATATAGAGGGACAAGCGCTATTGGAACAACTATTTGCAACGAGTGAAAAATACCTGTTGCCCCCCAAAAAACTGATTGAGGGGTGTGATATACCTTCTTCCAAAAAATACTAATTGAGGGCTACGATTTACCTGTTGCCCAAAATAAACAGGGTGGTGTGATATAACTGTTGTGGCAAAAAAAAGAATTGAGGGGTTCGATATGCCTGCTTCCAAGAAATACCGATTAAGGGGCTTGATATACCTGATTCCACAAAATACTGATTAAGGGGTTTGATATACCTGTTTCCACCAAATATTGATTGAGGCCTGCGATATACCTGCTTCCACAAAAAACTGATTAGGGGTTAGATATACCTTCTTCCACAAAATATTGATTGAGGCCTGCGATATACCTGCTTCCACAAATACTGCTCTTCTCTAGGGACTTTGGCACAGGGTCATTTTGAAAATGAGAGGCAGGCTGTTCCACAGGGGTGGTAGGGGTTGGGCAGGTGCACCAGGCCAGAGCCTAAGTGGGAAGTTGGAGAAGGCGCATGCGATTACTTTCAAGGGCGCACCAGAGTTGGTTGAGTGGCTCACTCACCCTTCCGCTTCTGCACCCTTCTCATCCTTTGTATCTGCACCCTCCTCACTCTCTGCTGTGTGCACCCCCAAATAGACCACCATAGCCCCTCCACTCGAGTAGGAGGAATTATGTGCAGCCATTCTTGACATCTGATAAGAAAGAGGAGGTAGCAACGGCCGCCACCCAGCGGTCTGACGACAGTACCCAGATCAGCCCAAGGAGGGAGGTCCCCGTTGTTGCTGCCTACTCCGAGATCTCAAATGTCAGTGGTGGTGCAGGTGACTATGATGACGTGTTAATGGACGTCACGTGGGTGCAAACAAGAGAGGAAGAGAAGGGTTCAGAGGGAGAGACGGAGCAGCAGAGAGGGAGGAGAAGCAGGTAGAGCTCGCATGGCACAGGAGGCAAAAAGCAGACTGCAAATGTATCTGGAGCGAGCTATCCACCATGCACGGTCACTTTTGAAGCTCCCAGGACGCCAGCACATGGCTCCACAGTGTGGGCTTTTTTTAAACGTGTCAGCTGCTGACAATAGTGTTGCCATCTGCAGCCTGTGCTGTCAACGCTTACGTCGCGGTAAGTCCAACACTCACCTAGGGACGACCGCCTTAAGAAGGCACCTGGCCTCCCATCACCATCTTGCCATCAGAACCCACAAAGCCACACTCCCGGCGCTCCACGTCCTGCCTCCTCTCCTTCTCCTCTCTCCTCCCATTTGTTCTCCACTCCACCTTCCACCGTGCATTCGTCACGGTCATCTGGCAGAAGGCAGGCTTCCGTGGTCCTAATGTCCGAATGTAAAAAGCTGATGACACCGGATAACCCTCTTGCCCAACGGCTGACCGCTGGCTTGTCGGAACTGCTAGCCCGCCAACTACTGTCATATTAACTGGTATACTCGGAGGCCTTTACAAAATTGGTGGCCATTGGGCTTAACAGAGGTATATGGCCACGTTCCGCGGCAAGTGAATATATCTCTGGCACACAGTGTCGGTGCCAAGATACATCTGACCACAGACACGTGGTCTAGCAAACATAGGCAGGGACAAACACAAAATGGCGGACATGTTACCAGCATGTCAGAGGGCTGGCAGAATGCAGCATTTCCAGGCCTTGCTGCGAGAGATGCTGCATTCTGCTGTTGTGGGTGCTGGCAGAGGTATTTTCACCCACAGCAAAACAGGTGCGGGTACCAATCCTACCGCGCCTGCAAGAAGAGGGAGGTTTGAAGATGTATTGGTCACTTCGGATAGGAGATCATTCTTGCAGCCAACCAATCGACAGCTGCCTTCCGGATCCAGCCTCAGGGAATGCCTAGACCAACAGGTATCCGACTACATCGGATTAACGGCCGATGTGGACGCTCTGAGAAGCGAGGAACCACTGGACTACTGGGTGTGCAGGCTTGACGTGTGGCCAGAGCTGGCACAATTTGCCACGGAACTCTTGACTTGCCCCTCCTCGAGTGTCCTGTCCGAAAGGACGTTCAGCGCAGCAGGGGGGATTGTGACCGATAAGCGCACTCGCCTAGCTCACGACTACCTCACATTTATAAAAATGAATGAGGCATGGATCTCGGAGGAATTCAAAACCTGTGACGACCACATGCAATTGAATTTCCTTATGCCAGCCCACACATATCATATTACATAAGGAAATTCAATTGCATGTGGTCGTTCCGACCCTGCTTCGGTCAGAGGAAGGTGGTGGATGGAGCAGCTCCTGGGACATATCAGAATGTGCTCCGCAAGCAGAGATCTTGAAACCTGCAGTTTGTGCACAGCTTTCTGCTGGAAGGTCAGCACCTACTGCACCAGGCTTATTCCAAGACCCACCATACCTTCACAGAGCTGTATAAGACTACTAAAGAAAGAGGCGGGTTGATTGAACTGGACTGAGACAAGACTGTGGGAAAGGGAACGGGACTGTAAGTAAATAGTGCAGTACTTGGAGGATGGGAATGAATATACTGGTATTGAGAGGATAGAGATCTACCACTCCTAGTACAAGCTACATACATTTGGATAAACTGTACTTGAGATACTGTATACTGCCATTGTGCTCTGTCTGGTTCAACATAATCATGACTCCATAGCTTCATTCTGCAACAACATCATGGGCACCTCCTCACAACATCAGTCAGGAGAGGGTCATCTAGAGATGTCCGGTTCATGAACGAAATCGTTTTTTTGAATCGATTCTTTACACTGAACTGGAGGAGTCGATTCATCTGACTGAGCTCGGTTGGAAGCAGCTCAGTGTGAGGTAGCAGAGACTCTAGCAGCAGGTCTTGTGTAACATGATCCTAGAGTGGAAGCTTCTGCCAGCCTCTCCACTCCCCGCTCTGCAACCAATCAGATCTGTGAAGCAAGCAGTGAGTCACACACAGTACACCGAGTCTAAGAATCTAATATGTCTACTAGTTAAAAGAATCAAATTATCTTTTATAGACTCTTTGAGTTCAAGTCGAGTCATCAGATAAGTTATGGAGTTATAAGAATGGTGTGTCACCTCCTAGAACAATACACTGAGTCTAATGACCAGGTTGCAGCAGTGATAAGGGACAGCTGGGACAGTCAGCAGAGATAAAAGAAATGACACAGAGATTAGAGGAGATCCTCATTCAGATTGAATTAACCCTTTAGGATCAAATTGGCTTCTCAAGGAGATATGTATGTTAAAGGTACAGACGTCGCTTCTGAAACATCTGTCTCATTCAGTAGCTATATAACTAAATGAGAGAGATGTCTATTTATTTTTTATAAAGGTAACACATTTAAACCTCCATTTGAATTATATTATTTAGGGTACTTTCACATTTGCGTTAAAGTTTTCCAGTATTGAGTTCCGTCATAGGTGCTCAATACCGGAAAAAAAACGCTTCCGTTTTATCCTAATGCATTTTAAATGGAAAGCAATCCATTCAGTATGCACCAGGATATCTCTAGTTCAGTCACTCTTACGGTATTTGGCTGGAGAAAATACCGTGGCATGCTGCTGTATTAATAGCAATGGAACGTGGCGCAGACATAGTGGAGTGCGTCTTGACTTAGGGGGAAGACCGCAGGCTAGGAAAGGGTTACTGGTAGGAAGTGTGTTGGGGGTAAGGTTCAGGTCAATGGGGAGGAGTAGCAAGTTCGCGGGCAGTATATGGGTTGGGGGTGGAGTTTGTGAGTCAGTTGCCAGTGTAAGCTAGAGTGTTTCCCGCCCTCCCGCCCTTGTTTGGGAAAAGGGGGGTATAAGTGACAAAGGTAGAATGGTGGCTGATTGATATGGGATCCTGGGGGAGCAATACAATGGTTTAAGAGATGCAGGACATGTTGGAGCCTGTATCTCATGTGGATGGTGATTGCCGAGGATGGGGCTCCTGTTTGGGCTAAAAGGCCTACAGGAGGAGATACATGGATACTTCAAGGATTTGGTGCCCTTGGGTCGGTGAGTGCGGCCAAGGGTAACCTTGAAGTATAAGGAGAGATGTTTAAGGAAGATACCGCTTGTTTGGGTTGCCCTCCAGGATCCTTGTTACGGTACAGTGGCTCATAAGGTTGAAGTATGTGTTAAAATGCTTGTTAGTATTATTGTTATTATTATTATTGTGTGTGTATAATAAAGTTGGCCGTAATGGTCATTTTACCAAACCAAGAAGGTTTCAGTGTGGTTATTGGATAGGAGGGGGTTTGGTAAGGCTAGCCGGAGGATAATTCTTCCATCCTAGTAAGTCATTTCTCCGGCCAAAATTCCAGAACACATTCCATAATTGAAATGTATTAATTACAGATCCGGTACCAAGTGTTCCAGAAAACCGTATCCGTTTAATAAATACCGGATGACACCTGTCTTGCCCTGCCGTGCGAGTGATCTGAGAAGATTTATAGTTTCTCCTGGAGTTCTCTGCTGGTGTTTGGTTGATCTCCTGCTCCCAGTCCGTCTTCAGTTAAGTCCTCCTTCCTTCCCTTCTGTTGTTTGTACTAGCTAGGCCTTAGGTAGACGCTTGTTCCTTCATCTTGTGCAAGGAACCGGTTGCCTTTTTGCCTTCTCCCTAGCTGAGGGTTTGTGTCAGTTGCAGCAGGGCTTAGGTTGGAGTGCATGAACACTTCTACCATCGAGATTTGTTCATGTTGGTAGCAGTCAGGGAAAGGCTCAGGGATTGTCAGGAGGTGGCCTCTACCTGTTCCCCTAGCTGTGGGGCCTAGCCTGCAGTTTTGTTTAATTTTGTTGTGTTTGGTTTGCTTCCCTTCCCTCACCTACCGTGACATTATAAACCGCCCCTACCATCATTTTTTTTTCTTGCTCTGTGCAAAATGGAAGCTGTTGATGCACTGGTGGATCGCATGCAGGGATTGTCTTTGGAAGTTGCTGACCTCCCCAATTCGGTTGCACAGTGTCAGAGATGTCTGGTGCCGCTGGTGGGAACCAGGTCAGCCTTGAACCAAAGGTCACTCTCCCAGATAGGTTTTCCGGGGGAACTGATAACTTTGGTTCAGGGAGTCTTGTAAGGCCTCTTTCACACTTGCGTTGTCCGGATCCGGCGTGTACTCCACTTGCCGGAATTACACGCCGGATCCGGAAAAACGCAAGTGTACTGAAAGCATTTGAAGACAGATCCGTCTTCAAAATGCTTTCAGCGTTACTATGGCACCCAGGACGCTAATAAAGTCCTGGTTGCCATAGTATGAGCGGGGAGCGGTATACTTACAGTCCGTGCGGCTCCCGGGGCGCTCCAGAGTGACGTCAGAGCGTGCCATGCGATCACGTCATCCATGCGCCTGGGGCGCCCTGACGTCACTCTGGAGCGCCCCGGGAGCCGCGCGGACTGTAAGTATACCGCTCCCCCACTCCCCGCTACACTTTACCATGGCTGCCAGGACTTTAGCGTCCCGGCAGCCATGGTAACCACTCTAAAAAAAGCTAAACGTCGGATCCGGCAATGCGCCAAAACAACGTTTAGCTTAAGGCCGGATCCGGATCAATGCCTTTCAATGTGCATTAATTCCGGATCCGGCCTTGCGGCAAGTCTTCAGGATTTTTGGCCGGAGCAAAAAGAGCAGCATGTGGCGGTATTTTCTCCGGCCAAAAAACGTTCCGTTCCGGAACTGAAGACATCCTGATGCATCCTGAACGGAATTTACTCCATTCAGAATGCATTAGGATAATCCTGATCAGGATTCTTCCGGCATAGAGCCCCGACGACGGAACTCTATGCCGGAAGACAATAACGCAGGTGTGAAAGAGCCCTAAATTATATTTTCGTCTGCGTCAGATTTCATCTGGAGACGAAAATCAAACAGTGGGGATTATCATTTCTCTGCTAAAAGGTGATGTTTAGTCCTGGGCTTTTTCTCTACCGATTGATTTGCAGTCCCTCCGATTGGTAGATTAATTTTTCAGAGCCCTGGGCCCGATTTATGATGACCCAGATCGAGTCTCTCTGGCCAAATCTAAGCTGCATAGCTTGTGTCAGGGAAAACATAAGGCTGAGTCATATTGTGCTGAATTTAGAAGATGGGCGACTGACTTGGAGTGGAATGAACCTGCACTCCGTAGTCAGTTCTGTCAGGGGCTGTCTGAGAAACTAAAAGACGCCCTTGCGTTTTATGAAAATCCAGATTCTTTGGAGGCGGCCATGGCTATAGCCGTAAGGATTGATAGACGTCTGAGGGAGAGGTGCAAGGTTCCCCTCAGGCAGGAGCCACTGTCATTTTGGGAATCTGTCCCTCGGGGTACAGTGACTGGAAGGGGACTTATGCAGTTAGGTCAGGTCTCTTCTATGCCTTGGTAATAGGAACTCTAGAGTGCAGAAAATACTGTGTTTTTTTTTCTGTGGTAAAGAAGGACATTTTGTTAACATGTGTCCTTTTATTAAGCCTCAAAGTGGTAACAAAAAACAAAAGGGGGGGTTCTTTAAAAAAAAAAAAAAAAAGTTCCCTGACTCTTTGTAGCGTGAATGAAGAGTCAGAACAGGTATATTTGTATTCTGCCTGCAGTACCCGATTCCTCCTGCCTGCTATTGTGGCGCTAGACTCTGAAAATATTGAATTAAAAGTATTTGTTGAAAGTGGCGCAGGGGTTAATCTTGTTGATTATCAATTTGTTCAGTCATTGTTTTAGAACTAGCACATTAAGCAAAGAGATATCAGTGTTTGCTATAGATTCCGCTCCTCTATCGCAAAAATGTCTAACTATTGTGCAGGATATTTATTTGAGGGTGATTCTCATGTTAAATCCATTTCTTGTTTTGTTCCTAAAGGTTTGCCTTCTCCGCTGGTTCTGCGTTTAACATGGTTGACCAAACATAATCCTACCATTGATTGGCAAACTAGACAAATCAGTAATTGGAGTGATTTTTGTAAGGACAACTGTCTCGGTGCATCTACTTCTGGGGTATCCACTAAGGTGTTCCCTCCGTTTCTTTCAGATTTTTTGGACGTGTTCTCGGAGGGTGGAGATCAGGAGATCACCCCCCACTGAGAGTATCATTGTCTGATCAATCTTATTCCCGGAGCAAAATTGCCAAAATCTTGGTTTCTTTAGACCGTGCCTAGATTTCCGGGAACTGAATCTCATTACTGTCTGTGACGCTTATCCCCTTCCCTTGATTCCGGATCAATTTGATCAGATTGTCAGTGCCAAGGTGTTTTTTAAGTTGCATTTAAGAGGAGCTTATCTCTTATATATAGAGTTGAGCGGACACCTGGATGTTCGGGTTCGAGAAGTTCGGCCGAACTTCCCGAAAATGTTCGGGTTCGGGATCCGAACCCGATCCGAACTTCGTCCCGAACCCGAACCCCATTGAAGTCAATGGAGACCCGAACTTTTCGGCACTAAAAAGGCTGTAAAACAGCCCAGGAAAGGGCTAGAGGGCTGCAAAAGGCAGCAACATGTAGGTAAATCCCCTGCAAACAAATGTGGATAGGGAAATGAATTAAAATTAAAATTAAATAAATAAAAATTAACCAAAATCAATTGGAGAGAGGTCCCATAGCAGAGAATCTGGCTTCACGTCACCCACCACTGGAACAGTCCATTCTCAGATATTTAGGCCCCGGCACCCAGGCAGAGGAGAGAGGTCCCGTAACAGACAATCTGGCTTCATGTCAGCAGAGAATCAGTCTTCATGTCATAGCAGAGAATCAGGCTTCACGTCACCCACCACTGCAACAGTCCATTTTCATAAATTTAGGCCCAGCACCCAGGCAGAGGAGAGAGGTCCCGTAACAGACAATCTGGCTTCATGTCAGCAGAGAATCAGTCTTCATATCATAGCAGAGAATCAGGCTTCACATCACCCACCACTGCAACAGACCATTTTCATAAATTTAGGCCCAGCACCCAGGCAGAGGAGAGAGGTCCCGTAACAGAGGATCTGGCTTCATGTCAGCAGAGAATCAGTCTGCATGTCATAGCAGAAAATCAGGCTTCACGTCAGCCACCACTGCAACAGTCCATTGTCAGATATTTAGGCCCAGCACCCAGGCAGAGGAGAGAGGTCCCGTAACAGAGGATCTGGCTTCATGTCAGCAAAGAATTAGTCTGCATGTCATAGCAGAGAATCAGGCTTCACGTCAGCCACCAATGCAACAGTCCATTGTCAGATATTTAGGCCCAGCACCCAGGCAGAGGAGAGAGGTCCCGTAACAGAGGATCTGGCTTCATGTCAGCAGAGAATTAGTCTGCATGTCATAGCAGAAAATCAGGCTTCACGTCAGCCACCACTGCAACAGTCCATTGTCAGATATTTAGGCCCAGCACCCAGGCAGAGGAGAGAGGTCCCGTAACAGAGGATCTGGCTTCATGTCAGCAGAGAATTAGTCTGCATGTCATAGCAGAGAATCAGGCTTCACGTCACCCAACATTGGAACAGTCCATTGGCATATATTTAGGCCCCGGCACCCAGACAGAGGAGATGTTCATTCAACTTTGGGTAGCCTCGCAATATAATGGTAAAATGAAAATAAAAATAGGATTGAATAAGGAAGTGCCCTGGAGTACAATAATATATGGTTAAGGGGAGGTAGTTAATGTCTAATCTGGACAAGGGACGGACAGGTCCTGTGGGATCCATGCCTGGTTCATTTTTATGAACGTCAGCTTGTCCACATTGGCTGTAGACAGGCGGCTGCGTTTGTCTGTAATGACGCCCCCTGCCGTGCTGAATACACGTTCAGACAAAACGCTGGCTGCCGGGCAGGCCAGCACCTCCAAGGCATAAAAGGCTAGCTCTGGCCACGTGGACAATTTAGAGACCCAGAAGTTGAATGGGGCCGAACCATCAGTCAGTACGTGGAGGAGTGTGCACACGTACTGTTCCACCATGTTAGTGAAATGTTGCCTCCTGCTAACACGTTGCGTATCAGGTGGTGGTGCAGTTAGCTGTGGTGTGTTGACAAAACTTTTCCACATCTCTGCCATGCTAACCCTGCCCTCAGAGGAGCTGGCCGTGACACAGCTGCCTTGGCGACCTCTTGCTCCTCCTCTGCCTTGGCCTTGGGCTTCCACTTGTTCCCCTGTGACATTTGGGAATGCTCTAAGTAGCGCGTCTACCAACGTGCGCTTGTACTAGCGCATCTTCCTATCACGCTCCAGTGAAGGAAGTAAGGTGGGCACATTGTCTTTGTAGCGTGGATCCAGCAGGGTGGCAACCCAGTAGTCCGCACAGGTTAAAATGTGGGCAACTCTGCTGTCGTTGCGCAGGCACTGCAGCATGTAGTCGCTCATGTGTGCCAGGCTGCCCAGGGGTAAGGACAAGCTGTCCTCTGTGGGAGGCGTATCGTCATCGTCCTGCCTTTCCCCCCAGCCACGCACCAGTGATGGGCCCGAGCTGCGTTGGGTGCCACCCCGCTGTGACCATGCTTCATCCTCATCCACCTCCTCCTCATCCTCGTCCTCCAGTAGTGGGCCCTGGCTGGCCACATTTGTACCTGGCCTCTGCTGTTGCCAAAAACCTCCCTCTGAGTCACTTCGAAGAGACTGGCCTGAAAGTGCTAAAAATGAACCCTCTTCCTCCTCCTCCTCCTGGGCCACCTCCTCTTCCATCATCGCCCTAAGTGTTTTCTCAAGGAGACATAGAAGTGGTATTGTAACGCTGATAACGGCGTCATCGCCACTGGCCATGTTGGTGGAGTACTCGAAACAGCGCAACAGGGCACACAGGTCTCGCATGGAGGCCCAGTCATTGGTGGTGAAGTGGTGCTGTTCCGCAGTGCGACTGACCCGTGCGTGCAGCAGCTGAAACTCCACTATGGCCTGCTGCTGCTCGCACAGTCTGTCCAGCATGTGCAAGGTGGAGTTCCACCTGGTGGGCACGTCGCATATGAGGCGGTGAGCGGGAAGGCCGAAGTTACGCTGTAGCGCAGACAGGCGAGCAGCGGCCGGAAGCGCGAACAGACGGCCCGCACTTTATGCAGCAGCTTTGACATGTCGGGGTAGTTGTGAATGAACTTCTGCACCACCAAATTCAGCACATGCGCCAGGCAAGGGATGTGTATCAAACCGGCTAGTCCCAGAGCTGCAACGAGATTTCGCCCATTATCGCACACCACCAGGCCGGGCTTGAGGCTCACCGGCAGCAACCACTCGTCGGTCTGTTGTTCTATACCCCGCCACAACTCCTGTGCGGTGTGGGGCCTGTCCCCCAAACATATGAGTTTCAGAATGGCCTGCTGACGTTTACCCCAGGCTGTGCTGAAGTTGGTGGTGAAGGTGTGTGGCTGACTGGATGAGCAGGTGGAAGAAGAGGAGGAGGAAGCCGAGAAGGAGGAGGTGGCAACAGGAGGCAAAGAATGTTGCCCTGCGATCCTTGGCGGCGGAAGGAAGTGCGCCAAACAGCTCTCCGCCTGGGGCCCAGCTGCCACTACATTTACCCAGTGTGCAGTTAGGGAGATATAGCGTCCCTGGCCGTGCTTACTGGTCCACGTATCTGTGGTTAGGTGGACCTTGCTACAGATGGCGTTGAGCAGTGCACACTTGATTTTATCGGATACTTGGTTGTGCAGGGAAGGCACGGCTCTCTTGGAGAAGTAGTGGCGGCTGGGAACAACATACTGTGGGACAGCAAGCGACATGAGCTGTTTGAAGCTGTCTGTGTCCACCAGCCTAAATGACAGCATTTCATAGGCCAGTAGTTTAGAAATGCTGGCATTCAGGGCCACGGATCGAGGGTGGCTAGGTGGGAATTTACGCTTTCTCTCATATGTTTGTGAGATGGAGAGCTTAACGCTGCCGTGTGACATGGTTGAGACGCTTGGTAACGGAGGTGGTGGGGTGTTGGTGGTACATCCCCTGTTTGCTGGGCGGCAGGTGCCAACGTTCCTCCAGAGGCGGAGGAAGAGGCCGAGGCGGCAGCAGCAGAAGAGGCCGAGGCGGCAGCAGCAGAAGAGGTAGCAGGGGGAGCCTGAGCGACTTCCTTGTTTTTAAGGTTTTTACTCCACTGCAGTTCATGCTTTGCATGCAGGTGCCTGGTCATGCAGGTTGTGCTAAGGTTCAGAACGTTAATGCCTCGCTTCAGGCTCTGATGGCACAGCGTGCAAACCACTAGGCTCTTGTCGTCAGCACATTGTTTGAAGAAGTGCCATGCCAGAGAACTCCTTGAAGCTGCCTTTGGGGTGCTCGGTCCCAGATGGCGGCGGTCAGTAGCAGGCGGAGTCTCTTGGCGGCAGGTGTTCTGCTTTTGCCCACTGCTCCCTCTTTTGCTACGCTGTTGGCTCGGTCTCACCACTGCCTCTTCCTCCGAACTGTGAAAGTCAGTGGCACGACCTTCATTCCATGTGGGGTCTAGGACCTCATCGTCCCCTGCATCGTCTTCCACCCAGTCTTGATCCCTGACCTCCTGTTCAGTCTGCACACTGCAGAAAGACGCAGCAGTTGGCACCTGTGTTTCGTCATCATCAGAGACATGCTGAGGTGGTATTCCCATGTCCTCATCATCAGGAAACATAACTGGTTGTGCGTCAGTGCAGTCTATGTCTTCCACCGCTGGGGAAGGGCTAGGTGGATGCCCTTGGGAAACCCTGCCAGCGGAGTCTTCAAACAGCATAAGAGACTGCTGCATAACTTGAGGCTCAGACAGTTTCCCTGATATGCATGGGGGTGATGTGACAGACTGATGGGGTTGGTTTTCAGGCGCCATCTGTGCGCTTTCTGCAGAAGACTGGGTGGGAGATAATGTGAACGTGCTGGATCCACTGTCGGCCACCCAATTGACTAATGCCTGTACCTGCTCAGGCCTTACCATCCTTAGAACGGCATTGGGCCCCACCATATATCGCTGTAAATTCTGGCGGCTACTGGGACCTGAGGTAGTTGGTACACTAGGACGTGTGGATGTGGCAGAACGGCCACGTCCTCTCTCAGCACCAGAGGGTCCACTAACACCACCACGACCATGTCCACGTCCGCGTCCCTTACTAGATGTTTTCCTCATTGTTATCGTTCACCACAACAACAAAAATATTATTTGGCCCAATGTATTGAATTCAAATTCAGCTGAATATAAATTTGAGGCCTAGTATTTAGGCGCTGGGTGACCGGTATGGATTTACTGACAGAATTAGACTTGGAAATGCACAGTAGCGTGTGTGTGAAGTTATTCTGAATGACCCTATGTGCACCTTGAATATTATATACCCTTTTAGGGATAGATTTCAAATAGCTCTGATACAGCAGAAACCACTAAATTAGGAAATTGCTAAATTGGGAATTGTATTTCAACCCAGAACAAAAAATGTGCTTTGACGGACACTAAATAACTTGCCCAGCCACAACAGTACAGCAGTAACGACAGATTTAGCGGGATATAAATTTGAGGCCTAGTATTTAGGCGCTGGGTGACAGATATAGATTTACTGACAGAATTAGACTGGGATATGGCCAAAAAATAACCACACTATTGCTGGTTAAATGCACTTGGTGTGACAGCTTGACCAACCACACTACTGAGGGTTAAATGCACTTGGTGACGGGCGCAGCTTGCCCCTGATGTAGTATATGGCCAAAAAATGAACAGACTATTGCTGGTTAAATGCACTTGGTGTGACAGCTTGACCAACCACACTACTGAGGGTTAAATGCACTTGGTGACGGGCGCAGCTTGCCCCTGATGTAGTATATGGCCAAAAAATAAACAGACTATTGCTGGTTAAATGCACTTGGTGTGACAGCTTCACCCTGATGTAGGCTTTAGCCAAAAAACAACCACACCATTGAGGGTTAAATGCACTTGGTCGCAGCTTGTGCTGGCGCACCACAAGACACAAAATGGCCGCCGATCACCCCAGAAAAAAGTGACTGACAAACGGTCTGGGCAGCCTAAAAACAGTGAGCAATTGAGTATCAGCAGCTCAATGACCCACAGCTGCAGATCGATCAATAATCAAGTCCTTTGGAGGAGTTAATCTGCCTAATCTCGCCCTACTGTCGCAGCCGCAACCTCTCCCTACGCTAATCAGAGCAGAGTGACGGGCGGCGCTATGTGACTCCAGCTTAAATAGAGGCTGGGTCACATGGTGCTCTGGCCAATCACAGCCATGCCAATAGTAGGCATGGCTGTGACGGCCTCTTGGGGCAAGTAGTATGACGCTTGTTGATTGGCTGCTTTGCAGCCTTTCAAAAAGCGCCAAGAAAGCGTCACAAAAGCGCCAAGAAAGCGACGAACACCGAACCCGAACTTTTACGAAAATGTCCGGGTCCGTGTCACGGACACCCCAAAATTCGGTACGAACCCGAACTATACAGTTCGAGTTCGCTCATCCCTACTTATATATATATATAAAAAAAAAAAATGAGTGTCTGTCTGTCTAGACGTTCTTTATGCGCAACCAAACGACTGGATCTCAGCTCTCTAGGACGTACCGTTCCTGAAATATTCCCCCAAAATGAGCCCCCCCAAATACAAGCCTGCAAGTCTTTCTCTTCCAATCACAACTGCCATAAACACAGTTTTACTCCAGGTTTCCATAACAACCCAGCCATTTTTCTTTACTGCTTAAATTGGCGGGTACTGTGGAGGTCACTGTTTTTAAAGAGGCGGTCACTGTAAAAGTCACTGTTAAAGGGGCGGTCACTGTGAAAGTCACTGTTAAAGGGGCGGTCACTGTGAAAGTCACTGTTAAAGGGGCGGTCACTGTGAAAGTCACTGTTAAAGGGGCGGTCACTGTGAAAGTCACTGTTAAAGGGGCAGTCACTGTGAAAGTCACTGTTAAAGGGGCGGTCACTGTGAGCATTTTTAAAGTGGCGGGCACTGTGGAAGTCACTGTTAAAGGGGTGGGCACTGTGAAGGTCACTGTTGAAGGGGCAGGCACTATTAAAGGGGCGGGCACTGTGAAGTTCTTTGTTAAAGGGGCGGCGACTGTGGAAGTCAATGTTAAAGGGGCGGGTACTGTAGAGGTCACTGTTATGGAGGAAACTCAATAAAACATACGGAAACATAAGATTAAATAGATGAAATATACCCGTGCGAAGCCGGGTCCTTCTGCTAGTAATCTGCTAAGAATCAGTTAAGGGGATGAATGGAAGACGGCTTTCAATACCCCTGAGGGGCACTTCGAGAACCTGGTTATGCCCTTTGGTTTAACTAATGCCCCGGCAGTGTTCCAGCACTTAATCAATGACATTTTTCATCATTTGGTGGGGAGGTTTATCGTTATTTACCTCGATGACATTCTGATTTACTGACCCGATACGAAGACTCAGGATCATTTAAGACAAGTATTATTGATCCTTCGGGAGAATAAATTGTATGTGAAGTTGGAAAAATGTGTGTTTGCTGTTCAGGAACTGCAGTTTCTGGGTTACTTACTTTCTGCCTCAGGTTTTCGCATGGATCCCGAAATGGTCAGTGCGGTACTAGAATGGGACTGGCCGGACAATCAGAAAGCTCTGATGCGGTTTTTAGGATTTACTAATTAATACAGGAAGTTCCTCCTGAATTATTCCACTATTGTCAAACCTTCGACTGATATGAGTAGGAAGGGCGCCGACTTCTCTGTCTGGTCAGAAGAGGCATTACAGGATTTTTCTGAAATTAAGGAATGTTTTGCTTCCGCTCAAATTCTGATGCAACCCGATGTGTCTCAACCCTTCATTGTGGAAGTTGACGCGTCAGAAGTGGGAGTCGGAGCAGTTTTGTCACAGGGTCCCTCTCCTAGCAAATGGCGTCCATGTGCTTTTTTCTCTAAGAAACTCTCTGCTGCTGAAAGAAATGATGATGTTGGGAATAGAGAGTTGTTGGCCAATCAAATTGGCCTTTGATGAATGACATCATTGGCTAGAAGGAGCGATTCATCCGATTACAGTAATTACTGACCATAAGAATCTGGCTTACCTACAATCAGCAAAGTGTCTGAACCCTAGGAAGCCAGATTGTCATCGTTCTTTACCAGGTTAAAATTTTGTGGTCACTTATCGTCCTGGGATCAAAAACGTCAAAGCGGATGCTTTGTCACGTAGATTTCCTGGGGGGAGATTCGAAGGATGCCACTATGATTTTGGCTGAAGGGGTGGTGGTATCCGCTCTTTATCCTGAGGTGGAAGCGTAAGTTTTGGGGGCTCAAGGTGAGGCACCTGATTCCTGTCCACCAGGGAAGTTGTTTGCTCCTTCAGAACTGTGACACAAGGTGTTCAAGGAACATCACGATACTGTCCTTGCGGGACACCCTGAGAGTAGATTCACAGTGGATCTTATTTCTCGGAGATTCTGGTGGCCAGGTTTGCGCAAATGTGTTGAGGACTATATAGCAGCTTGTGAGACCTGTGCACGAGCTAAGGTGGCTCACACTCAGCCATCAGGATTTCTTATTCCTTTGTCCATTCCATCTCGTCCTTGGGCGCATTTGTCCATGGACTTCATCACTGATTTACCAAGTTCCTCTGGGAAAACTCTGATTTTGGTGGTGGTGAACCGCTTCAGTAAGATGGCTCACTTTGTACCATTATCAGGTTTGCCCAAAGCTAAAACTCTCGCTCAGGTGTTTATTGATAACATCGTGAAATTACACGGCATCCTCTCAGATGTGGTGTTTGTTAGGGGGATGCAATTTGTATCCAGGTTTTGGAAGGCATTTTGTACTTGTCTGGGTATTCAGTTGTCTCTCTCTTCGGCCTTCCATCCTCAGTCGAATGGACAAACTGAGCGCACTAACCAGAACCTGGAGACTTATTTGAGGTGTTTTGTCGCTGAGAATTAGGAAAAATGGTCTTTGTTTTTGTCCTTGGCCGAGTTTTCCTTGAATAACTGTAGACAGGAGTCAACTGATAAATTTTTTTGGTGCATATGGTTTTCACCCTCAGTTTGGTACTATTTCTGGGACCGAATCTTCTGGTATACCTGAAGAGGAGAGATTCTCTTCTTCATTGTCTTCTATCTGGCGGAAGATTCAGGTTAATTTGAAAAAGATGGGCGAAAGATATAAATGGATGGCTGACAAGAGACGTATGACTGGTCCTGACCTGTGTGTGGGTGATTTGATGTGGTTCTCCACTAAGAACATTAAGTTGAAAGTACCCTCTTGGAATTTGGGCCCAAGATTTATTGGTGCTCACAAAATCTCGGGCATTATTAATCCGGTGGCGTTTCGTCTGGAACTTCAGCAGAACTGGAAGATCCATAATGTGTTTCACAGGTCTATGTTGAAGAAGTATGTTGAACCTGCTTAACCATCTCCTTTGCCTCCTCTTCCTGTCTTGGTAGATGGTAATCTGGAGTTTTTAGATCTCCAGAATACTCAACTCGCGTGTTCTTCGGGGTTCCCTTCAGTACCTGGTGCATTGGAGGGGATACTGTCCTGAGGAAAGAATGTGGGTTCCGGCTACAGATGTCAATGCTAGATGCCTTGTGAACGCCTTTCACAGGGCACACCCGGATAAAGTTGGTCCTGGGTGCCCAGAGGTCACTCGTATGGGGGGGGGGGGGGTTTCTTTCACGCCCTGCGAGTGATCTGAGAAGATCTGTCAGACTTGCTGCACGTGAATCTATCTGACAGATTGCTTTGTTGTGGCTTTGGGCAGGATCCCACCCCCTCACAGGTTCTGCTCATTAATTTGTTAGTGATACTATTTATACCTGCCCCTCACTATAGCCCTTGCGGTTTATAGTTTCTCCTGGAGTTCTCTGCTGGTGTTTGGTTGATCTCCTGCTCCCAGTTAGTCTTCAGTTGAGTCCTCCTTCCTTCCCTTCTGTGGTTTGTACTAGCTAGGCCTTAGGTAGATGTTGGTTCCTTCATCTTGTGCAAGGAACTGGTTGTCTTTTCGCCTGCTCCCTAGCTGAGCGTTTGTGTCAGTAGCAGAAGGGCTTAGGTTGGAGTGCATGAACACTTCTACCATCAAGATTTGTTCATGTTGGTAGCAGTCAGGGAAAGGCTCAGGGATTGTCAGGAGGTGGCCCTTCCCTGTTCCCTAGCTGTGGGGCCTAGCCTGCAGTTTTGTTTAATTTTGTTTTGTTTTGTTTGCTTCCCTTCCCTCACCGACTGTGACAACACTGGAGAGACGGATCAAATGTTTCAATGCATTTGTCAGCCGGATCCGGAAACAAATGCTAAGTGTTTGCATACGGAATTCTGGATCCGGCAGGCAGTTCCAGCAATGGAACTAGCTGCCGGAATCCAACAATGCAAGTGTGAAAGTACCCTTACCCCTCCAGTCCTGAGTTTTTCACACACCCTGGATGCTTGTTTTTTTGTTTTGTTCCAATAACATGACCTCTACAGTGGTGTAGATAATTACACATTTACACACAGGGTTTTAAAGAATAAACAATTTTTAATGGGACATTATCAAACTTTTAAAGCATTGGAATAATTAGAATAAAAAAAAACTGCACTTAAATACTCAACTGTCTTTAGTAGTGTTGAGCGAGCATGTTTGGCCGAATACCAGTTCTGCTCAAGCATCACTATGCTCTGCACATGGCAGTACTCAGCCGAGTACCGCATGTGTTCGAGCGCAATGCTCGAGTCTCCTCCCAGCACATTTTGCGTCTGCTAAGCAGCCAATAAACGTGCAGGTAAGTACTGGCATTACAGGGATTGGCTGGCCGGAACACGTCATTGGGTTCTATACAGCACCTGATGACGCGTGTTTGGCTCATTCTAAGTCAAGAAGAGCTGAGGATAGGAAGGGACAGAGAGTGTAGGGAGGGTAATCGAATATTATAAGTGTACAAAAATATTTCAGAGACCCAAAAATCCTTGTAAGGACTATTGTGTGTGACAGCAGCAATATATATTTCAAGCGCATCCTGCGCTAAATACCTGTTTCAAGTGTGCGCATTCCTAAAACATCAGTGACATCCAGTGCAGTTTTTCTATAGACACTGCAAACTGTGACATTACCTGTGGTACCTGTCTTGTATGACATTTCCTCATCACAAATACTGTTGTAAATTATTTTGCACATACACTTCCAAATCCTACGCTACTGTAGGCGTGACATATTTTCAAGAATATATCACATTTAAAATGAAGAAGGCGAGCAGTAGGGGACAGGGAAGTAGCCTTGATGCTGATGGTGTACGCAGAGGCCGTGGCCTTGGGCGCGGAGAAACTATGCCTGCTGCCAGAGCACAAGAAAAACAATCATCCAAGATACCTAGCTTCATGTCCCAGTTTGCAGGGCAGCGCAGGACACCACTCGAAATCAGCCCAGTGAGAGCAGGTGGTCGGTTGGATTGCAGCAGATAATGCTTCCAGTCGGTTAAGCTCCACCCCATCTTCCACCAAGTCCAGTCTCAGTAGCCAGGAGTCTGGTCCATACAATCCTCACCCTGATCCTCCTTCCTCCCACCATTTACAGTGTGGCCGAACAAGTGATCCCACACTCGGATAATCCGAGGAGCTCCTTTCAGCGCCATTACTTGACTTGGCCCTCTCGCCAAGCACGATTGAAGAAGGACATGAGATCTTGTGCCCTGATTTCCAACCTCTTGAGCCTCCACAGTCACAAGAACATGATGACGGTGAACGGGAATTAGTGTTTAATGAGGTGGATGAGGAGACACAGTTGCCAATGAGTCAACCGCAATTACTGTCTCAAGAGGTTGATGAAGAGGATGAGACACAGTTGGATATCACTGGGGTTGTGGTTAGGTCAACAAATCAGGAGGATGATCAGAGTGAGGAAGTGGAAGAGGAGGGGGTGGAAGATGAGGTCACGACCCAACCAGGGAAGGTGAAAAGCCGAGCAAGTACAGCAGTACAGAGGGGGAGGGATCTGCAGCACCGTGACAGGCTGGAAGAGGCAGTGGGGTGGCAAAATGGAGAAGGCCTATTCATTACGGAGTCCCCAGCCGCCACTTTTTCAAGGTGTGCCGTGCCCGCCTTACACCAACATGTGTCCTGACCAACGCAGTTACTGGGAAGGTCCACTCAACCACGGACACATGGACAAGTGCATTCGGCCAGGGACGCTACATTTCCCTGACGGCACACTGGGTGAATGTTGTGGAGGCTGAGAGTGAGTCGTACCCTGGGATGGCACAGGTGCTACCGACACCAAGGATTGCAGGCCCTATGTTGATCAGGGTTTCCGCCAGCACCTACGTTAGTGGCTCCAACCTCCACCTCCTCCTCCACTTCCACCTCCGAATTATCCATGTGCAGCACCACTCAGTCATCAGTCGGTAGCTGGAAGCAGTGTAGCACTGCAGTGGGGAAGCAGCAACAGGCCGTGCTGGAGCTGATATGCTTAGGGAACAAACAGCACACCTCCGCAGAGCTGTGGCAGGGGATAAGAGACCAGACTGAGCTGTGGCTCTCGCCACTCAACCTACAACCAGGCATGGTTGTGTCCGATAATGGCTGCAACTTGGTGGCGGCTTTGGAGCTCGGCAAGCTTAGACACATCCCATGCCTTGCCCACGTCTTCTACCATGTGGTTCAGCAGTTTCTCAAAACCTACCCCAATTTGCCTGAGCTACTGGTGAAGGTGCACCACGTGTGTGCACATTTCTGCAAGTCACCAACAGCTTCAGCCGGTCTGCCAACAATGTAACAGCGCTTGAAATTGCCAGCTCACCGGCTGTTGTGTGACGTGAGCACACGCTGGAACTTCACGTTCCACATGTTGGCCAGGCTTTGTGAGCAGCAGAGGGCAGTTGTGGAATACCAGCTGCAACATGGTTGTCGCCTTTCCAGTCAGCTTCCGCCATTCACAAGCAAGGAGTGGGCATGGATGTCTGACCTCTGTGAGGTTTTAATAAACTTTGAGGAATCAACACAGATGGTGAGCGGCGATAACACGATTATCAGCGTAACCATCCCACTTCTGTGTCTACTCAAACACTCGCTGCTCAGAATTAAGGACGACGCTTTGCATGTGGAAGAGGTGGAAATGGGGGAAGACATTACACTGGATGATAGCCAGACCAACCTCAGTTAGTCTTCTCAGCGCGAATTGGACATTGAAGAGGAGACTGTTGCCTCCGCTACAGAGGGTAGTACCCATGGAAGTTTAATTCCATCTGTTCAGCGTGGGTGGGCAGAAGAGGAGGAACAGGATGAGGAGATTAAGAGTGATCCCCCTGATGACAACAGCGAAGTCTTGCCTGTTGGTACTCTGGCACACATGGCTGACTTTATGTTAGGCTGCCTATCCCATGACCCGAGTGTTATAAGCATTTTAGACAACACAGATTACTGGTTGTTCAACCTTTTCGACCCCCGCTACAAAGAGAACTTCTCATCTCTCATTCCTCTGGTGGTGAGGACGAGCAAAATGGTGCAATACCAGAAGATCCTTGTTGAAAAATTGCTCCAAAAATTTCCATCTGACAACGCTGGCGGCAGAGTCTGTAGTTCCTTGGCCAACCGAAGATGGGAGACAAGGGGAACACACAGCAGTTCCAACAGAGGCAGGGCAACACTCTGCAAAGTCTGGGACAGTTTCATGACACCCCACCAGCACCATCACCCTGATGCGTGGCCTAGTGTCACAAGGAGAATAACATTTGGAAAATGGTGAAGGAGTATATAGCAGACTGTGTCAGCATCCTCAATGATCCCTCAGTGTCTTACAACTACTGGGTGTCCAAGCTGGACACGTGGCATGAACTGGCGCTCTACGCTTTGGAGGTGATGGCCTGCCCTGCCGCCAGCGTTTTGTCTGAGCGGGTATTTAGTGCTGCTGGTGGCATTATAACAGATAAGTGTATCTGCCTATAAACTGAAAATGCTGACAGGTTGACTCTTATAAAAATTAACAAGGCCTGGATTGACCATGACTTCTCGACTCTAGCAGAGGAAAGCAATTGAACATAAAGGCACTTTAAATGTGTTGTTTATAATGTACTGAATACACTGAATTCCCATGCACCCCTTCCACCACAAACAAGGGTATATGGTTGAATCTTCCTTTTCTCATCCTCCTCTTCCATTATATCAACATGCATATTCGTCACATATAATGCCCTTGCATATATGCCCTTCACCTACAATCTTTTACAGGGTCAGCTTACCTGAAGGCCCTCTCATAATTTTTTTAGAGGGTCAGCTCACCAGCAGGCGCTCGCATATAATTTTTTACAGGGTCAGCTCACCTGCATGCCCACACCTAAAATCTTTTACTGGATCAGCTCACCTACAGGCCCTCACCTAATTATACCTAATAGGTAATTTGCACGCATGCTGCCTTGCTTGGATATGGTAGCCGTTTCTCAGGCTCCCTCTCCTGAATCAAACACTGATCCCCCATTACCCGTAGTTACAATTGTTTGCGCTAACAATAACATCGAAAGTTGATAGGCCAGACATCCGAATGGATCATTGCAGTCATGGGGACGTGCGATCCGCCCCAGGTTAACTAGAGTCACCAAAGCGGCGGCAGGCCCTCACCAATAATGTTTTAGATGGTCAGATCAGCATGCCCTTGATCCAAATGTTTTTGAGGGTCACCAGCAGGCCATCAATCATAATTTTTCAAGGGTGTGTATGATGCCCTCCTTTATGTGTAATAAAGGGTGTATTGGAGTGCCGGTTCCTTGTAATTTTTTGCAGCCCTTTCCCTTACTGCATAGGCTTTATGAGTGTAAGAATCCCACTACCTGAACAATTTTACCACAATGTGAATGAGGCCCTCCTTTATGTGATATACAGGTTGTATCGGAATGCCTCTTCCTTGTAATTTTTGGCAGCACTTGCACTTTATATACAAGTAAATATACAGAAAAGAATGTTTCCTATAAATTTTTCATCTAAATTAGATTTTTTATTCGGTTTTGTGCATATTTTTGTCTATAAAAGCGGCGTACTATTCGGACAACATCGTTCCCAGCTGCAACCTGCAAGTCCACGATGCATCCAGACATCCTCCCCATGCTGTTATGGAAAAACCACCAAAATTGTTCCATCAATTTCTGACATTTTCCTATGAACCAGACACCCTCCCCCCTTCAGAGCAGGGGGTAGCTGGTTTAATGCTCAGGTTCTCCCATTGACTTCCATTATACTCGAGTGCTTGGTCGAGCACCCGAACATCCCGATGTGTTCGGCCCGGGCACTACGATGTATAGTCTTTAGACAATACTTTTAAAAAAAAATATAAATATTAAGCAAACAAATGAAATAAATAAAATACAAATAAATATAAAGTGGAAAAGAAGATTTATATAATATATGCCTCTCTATGTAGCTGTGTCTTCAGGAGAGGTAATGTTTGCATTAAGAAAGATTAGCTGTCTAACTTTATTTGGATTCAGCCTGCTTCTTCTTTCAGAAATTATCTGGCCGGCTTTTGAAAATATTCTTTCTGCAGGCACAGAGGTAGCGACTATGCAAAGTCTCGTCTTCGCAATAGTTGCTAGCCTTTCATAAATTGTCTGCCTTGTTTTCCACCAGGCCAAAGGGTCTTCTGTCCTTGGAATGAGGGACTCTTCAAGATACCCTCTCATTTCTGCCATTGCATGCGAAGTAGGGTTAAAAAAGGTAACTGCATCGGCAACTCTCTCATCGAAGTCCGCCCAGAAAGAAGGTTGTTGCTCCGACTGAAGAGGAGCTGAGGGGTCTGTAAGGCCAGTATGAGGTTGATCCACTTGCATACTTGACCCAATTCTTGCAGCAGCCATAGTGACACTTTTGGAGGCTTCATCAGCTGCTACTGGGTCATGAAATGCCCTTTGTTTAAATCTGGGGTCCAGAAGGGTTGCCTCAGCCAGCTGTTGAAAGTGCTCAATCTGGTAAAAGTGTTTTTGCATTTCATCTGTAAGTGCATTGATCATTTCCATAACAGGACCATAATTGGAGATAGCACCGCGTAATCTCTGGACGACTTTTTGCAGTCCCCTTGCCATCAAAATTACCTTTGATGCAGTCATATATCTGTTGTAATGAGAAAGAAAGGACAAAAATTACTAAATGCATGTTATCAGACCTATTGTTGGCCATGTGGTTTGAACTGTAACAGAATGATACTTTAACCCTTTAAGGACCCATGATGTAGCCGTTCGTCCCGCAAAAAATGAGACCTCACACAATTCTCTGTACACATAGCTACAAAAAAGTTATATGGTAAATCACAACAAAAAAAGAGTGCCAAAACATACCATTAATGAATCATAAAATGTAATTTTTATTAATAACAATAGTTAAAATATCCACAATACAAACTTTGAACAAGCGGGGACAAAAACACAGTAGCACACCACCTCATAGATGAACTCAGAACTTTAGCAAATTACAACAATAGAAGATGACCTCTAAAGATGTTAATAACACATCCCATTACAGGGTAAACCGGTCATATAAATATAAAGTGCATATGCATTGGAAAGTGTGCCAGAAAGTGACCTGTGCATATTATGAGCAGCAAAATAACTAACAAGTAGACTTGCTAAACTACACATGCAGCATGAGTGGCAACATACCAATGAGGAAAGAGGTGAAGACAGGGTGGTGGCGCTCCTCGACGCGAGTGTCGCGTGTGATCGCTTCCTTCCTACTGTTTTTGTCCCCGCTTGTTCACAAGTTTGTATTGTGGATATTTTTACTATTGTTATTAATAAAAATTACATTTTATGATTCATTAATGGTATGTTTCGGCACTCTTTTTTGTTGTGATTTATCTAAGTATCGGGAGTGTACCGTTTAATTGAGACCGCATGGAGATTTAAAAAAGTTATATGGGTCAGAATATGGTTATGAAAAAAAATAAAAAATTTCCTCAAAGGTTTTAATTTTTTTTCAGTATTAAAGCGCAAGAAAAATTATACAAGTGTGGTATCGTTGGAGCCGTACTGACCTGGAGAATGAAGGTAACAGGTACATTTTACCGCGTAGTGTACAGTGTAAAAAAATAAAAAATAAAAACCTTTATCAGAATTGCGTTCTTTTTCCCTATTCCCCATTTGCCATTATAAAGTACAACTTGTCCCGCAAAAAAATTACCCCTCATAAGGCTATGTGAATGGAAAAATAAAAAAGTTAGGAAGGCGGGGAGTGAAAACTGAAAACGCAAAAATGGAAAATCCCAGGGTCCTTAAAGGGTTAAAATTATGCTGTTTAAACGGTAAATATATTAAATGAATACACACCTTTCTGCGCTGATTTCCATAGTAACCTCTTCAAAGGGCTTCAGTACTTCACACGCATCTTTTATTAAATCCCACTCCTCAAGCGTCAGGGTTGGAAGCCTGGGGTTGACCAAAGCAAGTGTAGCAATTATCGCTTCTTTCATCCCCAAAAATCTTTTCAGCATGTAGTAAGTCGAATTCCATCTTGTTGCTACATCTTGCTTGAGCCTCAACTCTTCAAGGCCCATTTGCCATTGTGTGGCCTTCAGTCTTTCAGTGGCAACAGTGCTTCCGTTAACGTATTCTACAATATTGTTGACCTTTGCCACCGTCTCCTGAATGTTTTTCAAACTTTCCCATACAATTAAGTTTAATGTGTGGGCAAAGCATGGCAAATGCTTCCATCCAACATTCCGGATAGCTGCTTTTATGTTGCTGGTATTGTCAGAGGTACACACGACAACTTTGTTTGTGATGCCCCACTCTTCACAAATTTTGTTGAGTTCCGTTGCCAGGTTTTTAGCGGTGTGCCTCTCTGTAAAGGAGAAGCAGTCCAACAGACAGGACAAAAGCCTAAAATTTTCATCAACATAATGACAAGTGACTGCCATAAAACTAGTCGTCGTGCGTGATGTCCAGCAGTCAGTTGTCAGACACACGGCAGAGGCCTTGCCTACTCTGACCATCATTTCAGCTTTAATAGTGTTGTACAGCTGAGGTAAGACAGTGGCCGATAGAGTCTTTCTGTTTGGCAAATTGTACGAAGGATCAAGGGCCTTCACAAAACTTTTAAATCCTTTGTCCTCTACAATTGAAAACGGTTGGAAATCCAGAGCAATCATTTTAACTAAGTGCTCGTCCACTTTGCTCTGTCGGATGGGGCCAGTTGGCGCTCTCACATAACTCGTCATCTGACTTTGGCGAGACCTTTGTACAGGGGTAGCAATTCCAGATGTGGTGGATGATTCTGTAGAAAGGGTGCAGACCGTGCCAGCTGAGGTAGACGCTAATATGGATTCATCCAAGACCGATGTGGATATTGCTGGATCCTCTTGTTTCACTTGCATAAGCGATAATAACGTTGGATGTTTGTTCTTAAGATGGCGTTTGAAATTTGAAGTGGATCCTGTTCGCCCTGAAAAAGTATTCTTGCAGATCTTGCATTTTGCCTTCTGTGGACCAATTTCCTCAAAATAAATCCATATATTGCTTCTCTTTCTTGAAGCCATCCTTAGTACTAAAGGTACTAGGGCTTTTCCTTTTACATCAAATGTATTTACATAAACTGAAAATTTTAAATGAATAAAATATAAGTAAATCAATATATTGAAGTTTTTTCAAACTTTGTTTTAAAAGCTATATATATTTTTTTTATATTAAAGAAAACCTTGGGGGACACTTTGTAATACGGTAGTTATAAAACAGAATGCTCTAATCAGACTGATCAAAACTGAACAAAAAGGGAGGAAAAGGTTAAACAGAAATAGTTAAATTTTATGTAAAAAGCAAAAAATAAAACCCCTAATATACTTGAAAAATATAAAAGATGGGGTTAAATCAAGTCAATAGATACCAAACATGGCAAGTGTAAAAATTGCATGGTTCCTGTACAATGCGTGTGAAAGGTTATGCTACACAAAATTGTCTGTAGGTGACGCTTTAAACAGGTCACTTTAGATTTACCAACGAATTATGGCCCCAGAATTGTTGCTCTCATTTAGACGTTTGCGGTGACGGCTCCTGAGCTTCGGTTCACTTGCTTGTCAAGCCGACTCAGCAAGTGACTCGAAGATTCGATACATGAATCGGTTCTTTTGAATGAACCGATTCATTTAAAAGATTCAAACTTCCCATCTCTAGGGTCATGTCCTTGGCTAAATACTACCACCATCATCACTGGCAGAACCCCTATTTTCACTGCACTGCTCTAGGGCCTGCGAGAGGGATCAGTGGCCCTAAAACACCCCGGTTATTACCGTGACATTGCAGCTACCATCGTGAGACGTAGTCCCTGTCCCTACATCAGTTGCTACTGTAGAATCCTGGGTCACTGCATATATAGACCCCAAACCTGTAGTCACTGTGGTCCATGTACTATAGATCGGGAAGTTACTGTACATCCGTACAGCATTTCTTCACCCATCACATTGCCCCGGTACTTAGAGATATGATGGGATGTAAATTATTAATAATAACGAGGAGGACGTTTTCCCATTAATAAAGAAATGTACAGTCAATATATCTCCAACAGGAAACGGCCGAGAAGAGAAAAAAATAAAAATCAAATAAAGTTCCTCCGAGCCTTATAGTAAATCTGGATGTTAATTGCTTTAACTCATTGGAGGAGGAATTCAGAAACAGATAAGCAGATATCTATGTGACATCATCTCTTCCATTGTAAAACAGAGAGAAGGCGTTAAAGGGTTGTCTCGCTTCAGTAAGTGACATTTATTATGTAGAGGAAGTTAATACAAGCCACTTACTAATGTATTGTTGTTGTCCATATTGCTTCCTTCGCTGGCTGGATTCATTTTTCCCCTCACATTATACACAGATCACCCTGCAATCCATCAGTGGTGGTCGTGCTTGCACACTATAGGAAAAATCAACAGCGTCTCTGGTGGCCGGGACCATGGGAGTGCACATAGGCTAGTGCTTTTACCTATAGTGTGCAAGCACGACCACCACTGATGGATTGCAGGATAGTCGTAACCATGGAAAGGAGAATTGTATAATGCGATGGAAAAATTAATCCAGCCAGCGAAGGAAGCAATATTGGACAATCACAATACATTAGTAAGTGGCTTGTATTAACTTTCTCTACATGATAAATGCCACTTACTGAATTGAGACAACCCCTTTAAGTAAACTCAGTCGGAAATGTATAAGGGTAGAACAAAACACAAGATGTATGAAAGGCTCTTACCATTCACTGACTCTGATGTGGGGTTTTCAGGTCCACTCGTCATTCCACCATAGCTTTCCTGCAAGGATCCCACAAAGAAATGAGAAAAAAAGAACCCCAATTTATCCTATCAAAGGTCCCTAGAAGTACAGTAGAATGATTGCCTCAAGTGTCACTCAGACAGCATTCAACCAAATATTTTACACATCAGTAGAAATGGTTGCTATATTGCTGCATGAAATGATCTGCGCAGATCCTGGAAAAAAGCGAGACGGCTTTTCGAGATTAAATGATCTTTACGTTTTATCTTTCCAGATAACTGAGGTTCCCCAGGCCTCTGGCGCTTTTATTTCTACTCTTTAAACTTTCTTCAAACCTGCTGCCAAAAACTCTACTTCATATTCTAGATGAGGCTGCCCTAGAGATTAGTGAAATTTCATTCTGGATCCGATTCTAACAAACCGATTAGAAAATTGGATTTGGGCATTAATAAATTCGACCAGATTCTAAAATACACCAAATGCCCTGAAAAGTGGTGTATAACACTCTGAAGTCTTCTAGGACAGGATATGGTTTCACTTTTGTCTATCTCTCATTTAAAATTTTTCCTAATTTTCTCTCTCACCTATCCTTTTAAGCTCTTCAACGCAATAGTTAGTAATGTCAGACTGACACTGACAAATATTGCTATGGTTGATGGCGTTAACATACAATTTATTTAAAAACACACTGCGCCGTCAGATTTGTTATGCTATTTAAAATTTTAAATGTTCGAACAATTGCTCTTTATTAAAAGCAGGATCCTGCTGATGTTTAAACACAAACAGTGGTATTAGAAAAAAAAAAAAAACTGTGGCTTGTACTGAACTAGCCCTCCAAAAATTATGCTTTAACGAGAGGAGATGCTTGCCTGTATTTGTACATGCACAGAAATATTGGAAGAAACAGTGGCTTGTTCTTAACAAAAGTCTAAAAATTCTCCCTTTTTTTTTTAAGGAGCAGTAGCAGAACAGTGTGAATGTGGAACCTCACGGATAACAGTAGTGGCAGCACAGTATGGACCCTGACAGGTATAGATTGTAGACGGCAATGGTTTGGTTTATGCAAGCACACAGGAGACAATGGATTGTTTGGAAAACTAGACAATTTTTTGTGAATTAAGTGAACATTTTAACTGCATTCTAGATTTTTCTTTGTGTATTATCATGCAGCAAATCTGCAGCGTTGTACAGTAACAGCAAACTGAATACATTTTTAGCTATTCTCATTCCCAAGTGGCAGAAAAAAAAATCTGCTGTGAAAACTGATCTGTTATGCAGATTATATATCTGCTCGATGACAAGGGGTTGTCTCATCATAGACAATGCGGGCCTATTGCTAGGATATGCCCCCATTGTCTTATAGTTGTGGGTCCCATCTATAGAGATAAAGCCCCAAAAGTGAAAGAGGGATCACTGTGCATGCACAGCAGCCCTCCATTCATTTTCTATGGGGCCGGCGAAAATAGTCGAGCACTGGCTCAGCTATTTCCATCGAGGCCATAAAAGTGAATGGGAGCGGTGGCCGGTCATGCCTGGTGCCCTCCCATTCACTTCTATGGGGAGCCGGCTTGGTGGTGGCCGGACCGGAGTCCTCCAGCCACACCTTGCAGAGCTCCATTCCAGATATAGCCATTCCCAGCGGTGGAACCCGCACCTATAAGACAATGGGGGCATATCCTAGCGATATGCCCCCATTGTCTATGATGAGACAACTCCTTTAAAGTCTAATCAGCAAACATCAGACCATTGAGACCCCCACCAATCATGAGAACTGAAGGTCCCATACACTCGTACATATGGAGCGGCAGGTCATGCTGTTGCAGGTAGCTTTGGTATTGTAACTACACAGCTCTGTCCACTGTGTAGTGGACGGACATGGTTACTGCAGCACTGCTCCAACTTTGAGTGAGCGGGAGGAGTGCTGCAATAACGAGCTTAGTCTAGTTTGGAACAGTTAAATATCAGGGCTGTAGGGACCCCTACTGACCCAATATTAATGGCTTATCCTGAGGTGCAATAAGGGGAAAGTTTGACAAAATCCTTAATGGAACCAAAACCTTTGAAGCCACTACCTACCACAGATCATTTAGAGGGTGTACTCCACTGCTGGAAAAGTTTACTGGAAAGTGTCATTGCATCAGTCTAAAGAGGACTTGCAAAAATCTTACCTGATGATCCAGTAGGACATTTTGCTTTTCCTCTGGACACTCTTGGAAATATAGAGGACTGGGACATCTCTCTGGTGGATTTCTACTACTCGACTCATCTATAGAAAATAAATCAGTGACTGAATACATTGTCTATATGTGATAATCAGATGATGGGTGAATCAGACTTCTATAATGAAGGAAGGTCTCCTCTTACCCGATGATGTGAGGGGCTGGTGATCCTTCATCATGACGTCCTTGTACATATCCTTGTGTCCTTCTAAATACTCCCACTCCTCCATGGAGAAATAGACAGCGACATCCTCACACCTTATAGGAACCTGACACACACAATCATACAGTCATTCTCCAGACATCTCCTTGGCGTTATTGTATAATGTCCCAGCATTCCCAGCAGCGCTCACCTCTCTGGTCAGAAGCTCAGTGATCTTGTTGGTAAGTTCTAGGATCTTCTGTTCATGTATCAGTAAATAAGGTGGAGGACCGGTTATGGCTCCTGGGGTCCTGCTCCATTCTCCTGACACATGGGGTGTCACACACTCACCAGACGACTTCTTCACTACTGTGTAATCCTGTGTATGGGGGGACACCGATCACTACATGTAATCTAAGAGTCCTTCACCTTTCCTGTCATTTACCTGTATTATTAATAGAGAAAAGAGTGATGTCATGTAAGACTCTCACCTCTCCAGTTATCAGGTAGATGATCTCTAGGGTGATGTCTAATATCCTCGCAGCCATGAGGTCTCTGTCTGTGTCCATACTTGGTGGTTCGTTGATGGAAACCACCGTCGTCTATCAAAGAAAACTTTTTCTGTGGAAGTCCTGTATCTAAGTAACAAGGAAGATTTAGTGCAAACTCACATTTTTAAAACATCTTAGGCTACTTTCACATTTGCGTTCGGGGCTCCGCTTGTGAGTTCCGTTTAAAGGCTCTAACAAGCGGCCCGAGCGGATCCGTCCAGCCCTAGTGCATTCTGAGTGGATGCGGATCCGCTCAGAATGCATCAGTCTGGCAGCATTTGGGCTCCACTCCGCTCAGCAGGCGGACACCTGAACGCTGCTTGCAGCGTTCGGGTGTCCGCCTGGCCGTACGGAAGCAAACGGATCCGTCCAGACTTACAATGTAAGTCAATGGGGACTGATCCGTTTGAAGTTGACACAATATGGCTCAATTTTCAAACGGATCCGTCCCCCATTGACTTTCAATGTAAAGTCAAAACGGATCCGTTTGCATTACAATGAGAAAATTTTTTTTTATTTTTTTTTGTTCATGGTAATGCGAACGGATCTAAGCGCTTGCATTATAGGTGCGGATCCGTCTGTGCAGACACCAGACGGATCCGCACCTAAACGCAAGTGTGAAAGTAGCCTTACATGAACACTAATGTTGAGGGAGAGGTTGAAAATTATTAATCTATATTGGTACTACTTTGGGGTTTGGGGACTTTTTTGATAACTTTTTATACCATTTTTTGGGAAGTGAGGTGGGCAAAATTGCAATTCCCTCATAGTTTTTCTTTTCTTTTTATGGTGTTCAGTGTGCGGAAAAAATTACGTGATCCTTTTATAGATCATTACGGGCGTGGCAATACTAAACATGCGTAGTGTTTTTTTTTAAACAGTTATAAATGTGCGGATATAGGAAGAAGTTCGATATTTTTATTTATTTTTTACTTTGGTTTACTTTTATTAACACTTTTTGAAACCAGACCCACTTGGTTCTTGAATATCCAGTGGGTCTAATGGTTCTCAATACACTGTATAGTGTACAGCAGTGTATTTTCATTTACACTAAACATGATCAGGCTCCTGCCTCTGGCAGAAACCCGTCAGGCTCAGATACACCATAGCAAGCCGGATGCCCGAGAGCTCCCTCCCTGTTAACTCCTTCCATACAAAAGTCCCTATGGACCTCAACATGGAGGGGGCGAAACGGCCAACATCGATGCCAGCACACATGGTGACAGCTTGCTGCCATGATGAACCTATACGTCATGATGGTTTAAGGCAGTGCAGTCCATGACGTACTGGTATGTCATGGTGGCTTAAGGGGTTAATAACAGAGTCACATCTCAAGGCCTATTTAAAGGGTCAAACATTGACTTGTAGGGTAACTGCCTTACATCTGGTGGGATTAGAGGCAGAGCTTGCTAAGAGCTCATTTACATCCCTTTTACTGAGAAACATGGTATCCACTCCTGCTGATCATCCACTCCTGCCTGACTCCATATATGTATTTATCGGTGGTCGGTAACCCCATCTAGCATTCTGTCAGTGTATGGGGATACTCCGCTATATTTAAAAAGTTTTATGTCTTTACTTTTAAACTTTTCCCAGAGGGGTTTGAACTCAAAACCTCCTGCTTCAGAGACAGAAGCCTTTGCCAGGTGTGCAGCAGAGCACAGTCTTGTCTCTGAGAAGAATTCCTCTAACTAAACACGTTAAGTAGTATTGATGTACAATGCACTGGTATCTACAGACATTGGGGTAACAATATAAACCTATTTTATTTAGTAATCACAAAAACGGATCACATTTTAGCCATCTCTCTTTAAAAATAAAAATAAAACAAAATTATATATATATATACGCAGCAGGACCCAGTTTTGCACGGGTATATTTAATCTATTTCATTTAATAATTACGTATGTGATTAAAAGATATCAACAGTATCCCCCATAACAGTGACCTCTACAGCACCCCTCCCCCTTAACAGTGAACTCCACAGTCCATAGCATATATGAAAAGAGTGACTTTTTAAAATTACCTTTATTTGATGTTTAGGCGGGTATAGGTATGTATATAATAAAAACAGTGATGAACTACAATTACTGAAATTAATCAGTGGGGGAGTAGTAACCCCCAGAGAAAAACAAACATGGTGACAGGGTAAACACTCGAATACGGGCAAGGGGAGCTTTGGGCCCGTAAAACCGGATTTTTTGTGGGCAATCCTCCATTCCTCCCGTTTGCACCTTGAGCGGGACAAAGTCTTATTTCTTTCTTTTGGTGACCTGCAAAAAATATCTCGTGGTTTTGACATCTGGCCGCAAAGCCGAGTATCGTAATTGTACCACACAGTACTCATCCATTACTTTACCCCCTGATGAGCCTGATAAATGTTAGGCGAAACGCGTCGGGAATTTGTGTATATAATTAATTGTTCTTTTGGTTTAAGAGAGTAATGGTGACATTCATCCATTAGGATCACCATTCACTCTCCACCGTATCATCTTTGAGTATCTTCCTGTGTAGGGATTTCTAGGGACCGGGTAGCACTAGGTTTGGGGACAGGGAACCTCCACCATAAGGGGGTCGCCCTGGGCATAGCAGACCTATAGGGCCTCTAGGGGAAGTTCTTTTCTTTTTTTCAACCCTGTAATCCTTTCGGGTTAGAATTTTTTCCCCTTACCCGTATTCGAGTGTTTACCCTGTCACCATGTTTGTTTTTTGTCTTGGGGGTTACTACTCCCCCACTGATTAATTTCAGTAATTGTAGTTCATCACTGTTGGTATATACATACCTATACCCACTTAAACATTAAATAAAGGTAATTTTAAAAAGTCACTCTTTTCGTATATGCTATTTACTTCTAAAACTATTGTGACAAAGCATCTTCTAAGAAAACTTTTAATGCCGATAGTAATTTTGTGAACTCCACAGTCCCCCACCCCTTAACACTGACCCCCCCACAGTGCCCCACCTTCTTACAATGGGACCTTCACAGCAGCCCATGCCTTTGACCTCCACAGCAGCCCGGCAATTTTAACAATGAGTTTCACAGAACTCCACCTCCTTGACAGTGACCTCCTCAGGGGCCTGTCCCCTTAACAGTTACCTCTACAGCACCCTGCCCCTTAAAACTGACCTACATAGGGGACTGTCCCCTTATCTGTGACCTCCACTGTTCACTGCCCACCTAACAGAGACCTCCACAGCACCGATCCCTTTAACAGTGACTGCCACAATTCCCCGTTCCCTTAACAGTGAACTCACAGTACCCTATTGCCTTAACTGTGACCTCTACGGCAGTTGCCCTTTTAATAGTGGCCCCTGCCCTCTTAACAGTGACCTACAGAGTGTCCGCCTTTTAACTGTGACCTCCACAGCGGCCCGCTCCTTAAACAGTGACCTCCACAGCAGCTTCCCTGTTAATAGTGGCCCCTGCCCCCTTAACCGTGACCCCCTACACCGCCCTACCCCTTTAATGCTAGGGCTACATGACCACATGTGTTGCACGACTTTGTCTCAACAATTTTTATAATGATAGGCTATGGTGTCGCACTGCGACATGCTGTAACTGCGACACAACAGTCGCAAGATGGATGCTTGTAGCAGTGTAGTTATACCCTATGCGTCATGTGACTTATTGTCATCGTGTAGCCCTAACCTAAAGCTGACCTACAGCAGTGAAGAAAAATGGCTGGGTTATTATGGAAACCTGGAGTAAAACTGTGTGTATGTGGAGACTAAGGGCCTGCGAGCTTCTATTGGCTGATAAGGTACATGTGACCGTGTGTATGGCAGTTGGGATATGAAGAAAAAGACTTGGAGGCTTCTATTGGCTAAAGCAGGTAATTTTTTGAGAATCTATCAGGAACGGTAAGTCCTAGAGAGCTGAGACCCGGTCTAAAACCTCCCCGGACATCTGATGTACCTATGTGCCAAATTTGGTGAAAATTGGTCTGGTTGTTTAGTCGTGAATAAAGAACAGACAGAAACTAATTTTTATATATATATATATATATAGGAGACTAGCAGAAGAACAGACTTCGCAAAGGTATATTTCATCTATTTCATTTAGGCCCCTTTCACATGGTCAAGAATTTCACGCAGGTGCAATGCGTGAGGTGAACGCATTGCACCCGCACTGAATCCAGACCCATTCACTTCAATGGGGCTGTTCAGATGAGCGGTGATTTTCACGCATCAATTGTGCGTTGCGTGAAAATTGCAGCATGTTCTATATTCTGCGTCTTTCATTCACCGCAGGCCCCATAGAAATGAATGGGTCTGCGTGAAAATTGCAAGCATCCTCAAGCAAGCGCGGATGCGGTGCGATTTTCACGCATGGTTGCTAGGAGAGGATAGGGATGAGCAACCCCATTAAAGTCTAATCACTGTATTATTTTCCCTTATAACATGGTTATAAGGGAAAATAATAGCATTTTTTATACAGAATGCTTACTAAAATGTGGCTTTAGGGGTTAAAAAAATAAATAAAAATGTACTCACCTCATCCTGTTGTTCGCGCAGCCGGCAAAGTCTTCTTTCTTGTTCTTTCAGGACCTGCAAAAGGACCTTTGATGATGTAATCGAGCGCGGTGACGTCAGCGCAGGTCCTGCTGAATGACGATAGAAGGCTCTTCGTCATTAAAAAAGGTCCTTTGGCAGGTCCTAAAAGAAGAAGAAAGAAGACGAGGCCGGTTGCACGAACAAGAGGATGAGGCGAGTTAATTTTTTTAACCCTTCAAGCCACATTTTAGTAAGCGTTCTGTATTAAGAATGCTATTATTTTCCTTTTTAACCATGTTATAAGGGAAAATAATAAAATCTACAGAACACCGAACCTAAACGTCAGTAAGGAAGTCCGGGTTCGGGTCTGGGTACCACATTCAGTTTTGTATCACGCGCGTGCAAAACGCTTTAAATATCACACCACCCGTGTGAAAGAGACCTTAAGGTTTGTGTGTGTCGTTAAAACATATCGACAGTATCCTCCATAACAGTGACCTCTACAGCAGCCCGCCCCTTAACAGTGAACTCCACAGTCCCCCACGACTTAACACTGCCCCCCCACAGTGCTCCACCACCTTAAAATGGGACCTCCACAGCAGCACATCCCCTTAACTTTGACCTTCACAGCAGCCCGCTCCTTTAACAGTGAGTTTCACAGCACCCCAGTCCCTTGTCAGTGACCTCCTCAGGGGCCCGCCCCCTTAACAGTAACCTCAAAAGCAACCCGTCCCTTAACAGTGACTTCAATAGGGAACCGTCCCCTTATCTGTGACCTCCACTGTTCACTGCCCCCTTAACAGTGACCTCCACAGCAGCTGCCCCTGTCCCCTTAACTGTAACATCCACAGTGCCCGTCCCTTTAACAGTGACCTTCACGGCAGCATCCCCTTTAATAGTGGCTCCTGCCCCCTTAACAGTGACCAGCACAGCAGCTGCCCCTTTAATAGTGGCCCTGCCTCCTTAACAGTGACCTCCATAGCAGCCTGTCCCCTTAACAGTAACATCCACAGTGCCCGTCCCTTTAACAGTGACCTTCACGGCAGCTTCCCCTTTAATAGTGGCTCCTGCCCCCTTAACAGTGACCTGCACAGCAGCTTCCCCTTTAATAGTGGCCCCTGCCCCCTTAACAGTGATCTCCACAGCGCCCTGCCCCTTTAATGCTACGGCTACACGACACGTGTCGCACGACATTTTGTCTCAACAATTTTTATAATAATAGGCTATGGTGTCGCACTGCGACATGTGACATGCAAAAAATTCATCCAAGATGGATGCATGTAGCAGTGTAGATATTCCCTATGTGTCATGTGACTTATTGTCGTCCTGTAGCCCTAGCCTAAAGCGGACCTACAGCAGTGAAGAAAAACGGCTGGGTTGTTATGGAATCCTGGAGTAAAACTGTGTATGTGGAGACTAAGGGCCTGTGAGCTTCTATTGGCTGATAAGGGACATGTGACCGTGTGTATGGCAGTTTGGATTTGAAGAGAAAGACTTGCAGGCTTCTATTGTCTAATGCAAGTCATATTTTGGGAATATCTCAGGAACGGTACGTCCTAGAGAGCTGAGACCCGGTCTAAAACCTTCCCGGACACCTGATGGACCTGTGTGCCAAATTTGGTGAAGATCGGTCCAGTTGTTTGGTCGCGCATAAAGAATAGTGATGAGCGGCAGGGGCAATATTCAAATTCACAATGTTTCGCAAAGATTTTGTAGAATATTGGCCAGAGTAGGTCCCACTCAAAGAGGCGACCTTGGCGCGGTGAGTGGGCTTATGCATTTTGATCAAAATGTACACTAATGCCTCTAGTACAGCATGCAGTATGGGGGGCTCTACACTTTAAAATGGCGCTGAGAACATACTGTTCGTGAATTGGAGATTATATACTTGACTACGAAAATCGGCAATGTATTATTCGCATAAGGCCCCATGCACACGGCCGTTGTTCACAGCCGTGTGCGGGCCGTGGAACCGCGGCCTGGATCCCTCCTGAGAGCAGGAGCGCACGGCGTCACTGGTTGCTATGACGCCGTGCGCTCTCTGCTGCCGCCGCAATACAGTAATACACTGGTACGATCTATACCAGTGTATTACTGTACTGTGCCGGCAGCAGGGAGCGCACGGCGTCATAGCAACCAGTGACGCCGTGCGCTCCTGCTCTCAGGAGGGATCCAGGCCGCGGTTCCACGGCCCGCACACGGCCGTGAACAACGGCCGTGTGCATGGGGCCTTATACGGACGAAATACCGGTGTGGGGTAGGCAACTTTTCTATTGGTTGCTAGGGATGTTGCTAAGCTGCCCACAAGCTAGAAGAAGGGAGGGATGATAACCTGATATGTACGGTGTTAAAAAAAAAAAAAAATTATAATATATTTGCCATTCCGAATATATAGCGCTATATTCTAAATATTCTCGAAAAAAAATTGCTTTACGAATATTCGCGCTTAACACTAATAAAGAACAGACAGACAGACGGACGGACGTTGGGACAGACAAATTTTTATAATATAAGAGATATATATATCAGAGAATATACAGAGAAGTATCTTTCATGACGCTAGGGAGGCTCATTCCCGTCGAGGCCTGCTATTGGCTGTCCCTTAACCCCCCATCGCCACGCAGGGATCAGGAGCCACGCGGTATACCCTATATGAGGTGCCCAGGCATTAGGGGCATCATTATAGGGGTTGGATAACCCCTTTAATAATAAAAATAAACAATTAAAAAAATATAGATCATTATTAAGGTTGTGCACAAAATGCCAATACTATTAAATATAAATGCATTTATTCCATACGGTAAACTCCAAAATCGAAAAAAAAAATATGCGGATTCAACATTTTTTTGTTGCTTAATCTTCATGAATAAAAAATGAACAAAAATGCTTATTTCAAAATGGTATCAATAAAAACTACAGATTGTCTACTTGGCTTGGCCACATTTTCTACCAGTTTGCCTTCATCTACAACATAAGGCCACTTAAACTATTTTTTACAGGGACATGTTAAATTCCCAATCCGCCCATGTCGACTTACCTCCTTCCCGGATCCCTTATCACCCTCAGGATCAAATGTCCTTATTATCAATATTGGAGATGATTCTCCCACCGATAGGTCCTCAGTGCTCCACCACCAGCCCTCCAAATGTACTAGAGCTCCAAGGTCTATGTACTGAATGTATGGGATTATAATAAAACTCCTTGTAATACATGAAGTTCCAGAAACAGGAAGAAACCTGAATGGTTCCACAGACAGGAAGTTCCATGTGTTCCACAGACAGGAAGTCCTGTTGGTTCCAAAGACAGGAAGTTCAATGTTCTCCACAGACAGGAAGTACTATGAGTTCCACAGACAGGAAGTACTATGTGTTCCACAGACAGGAAGTACTATGTGTTCCACAGACAGGAAGTACTATGTGTTCCACAGACAGGAAGTACTATGTGTTCCACAGACAGGAAGTACTATGCGTTCCACAGACAGGAAGTACAATGCGTTCCACAGACAGGAAGTACAATGCGTTCCACAGACAGGAAGTACAATGCGTTCCACAGACAGGAAGTACAATGCGTTCCACAGACAGGAAGTACTATGTGTTCCACAGGCAGGAAGTACTATGCGTTCCACAGACAGGAAGTGCTGTGAGCTCCATAGACAGGAAGTACTGTGTGTTCCACAGACAGGAAACTCCTTGTGTTCCAAATAAAGGTTCCCTTACGTCCTAACCAGTGGCACAGATGGGGTATTCTGCCCCTGTGGACTGGTTAGGACAGGTAGAAGTTTAATGAACAAATAAAAAACACTGGCATGTACACGCCCTACCTGCCCCCAATAAAGAGGGGTGTAGCCCTCATGCTGTTGTGTTTTTTTCTGTCCTGCGGACAGGACGGGACGGGTGGTGCACTCCCCCCCCCCCCCCTCGGGGGGGAGAGTGTATTATTTTCCCCTTTTTTGATATTTTTGTTCCCTTTGGGAACTAAGCCGCTCCTTCTATGCGGCCGGAGGACGTGTCTCGGGCCTTGGCTAGTTTCCGCTCCTGCACTGAGCCCTATCACGCTTGGGCTTACCTCTTGCCAGGTGGTGTGGCCGGGGTAGGAGCGGGAGCAGCTGGAGCGGCGGTAGCAGCGTCCGCATGTTCTGCTGGGCGCCGCCATCTTGCGGAAGTGACGTCGGGTGACGTCACTTCCGGGTCTGTCTCCGGAGCGCTGCTGCGCTGCCGGGATTGCTCTTTTTGATTATTTAGGGCCGTGGGGGGCCTTTTAAATGTTTAGGTTCCCTCTCTGGGGCACATAGTTATATTTTGGTCATTGTAGACCAAGTTATAAACCCTTAAGATTACCCCGCCCCCTTTGTGGGCGGGACTTTCTTTTTGGCGCCAAAACGACCTATTTAAACTTGGTGAAGCTCCAAGTTCAGTCTCCTGGAGCGCAGCTTGCTGTTAACCTTGAGTGTGGTTTGGTGTTTGGTGCTAGAGAGTCTTGCTACCTCTGTGCTGAAAATCGTTGTTTCTATAAAAAAGCTTGTTAGGATCTTCTGGGTAAAGATCCTGAAACTTGCGATTAAGCTTTGTTTCCTTGAATTTTGCTAAATTC
This sequence comes from Bufo gargarizans, assembly GCF_014858855.1. Classification (NCBI taxonomy): domain Eukaryota; kingdom Metazoa; phylum Chordata; class Amphibia; order Anura; family Bufonidae; genus Bufo; species Bufo gargarizans. The sequence goes on along the minus strand of NC_058082.1, from coordinate 562,272,722 downwards.
ATGTTTCTTTAATTTTCAGCCATGTCGTCGACCGGTGACGGAGAGCGAGACCCCGGCAGGAAATCCGCGGGCAAGAGGCGCCATCTGCAGTGCCATGACTGCCAGATTGTCCTGGAGGACTCTTACGACTTCTCCCGCTGCCCACCCTGTAGGGCCAAGTCAATCCCCCAGTTGGAGCCATCTGTCCACGACATGGTTGATTGGGTGAAGGGGTACATGGAGTCCAACATGACCCAGGTCAACGCCTCCATCCAGGAATTGAAGAATGCCCTGGTCGCCAAGCGTCATCGTCCCTCCTCCCCCCATCGTGCGATGGAGGTATCGGGGAGTCAGGAGGCGAGGGAAGGTTCCGCCTCCTCCTCGGACGAGGAGGATGGATTTTCCTATTTTTTCCCGCTGGAGAAGGCCCAGCGGCTACTAAAGTCCGTCCGGTCGGGGGACCAGGACGTTGACCCGGGGGAAGCCTCATCCTCTGCCTCTAGGGGGCCTAGGGCCTTTAAAGCGGATGATTCTCTCCTATCTCTGATGAAAACAGAGTGGAGAAAGCCAGAGAAGGGTCCAGTGTTGACCAAAAGGTTCAAGGCCGTGTTCCCGGTCAGGGAGGATCAGGTATCTTCCTGGGGGCCTGTCCCGAAGGTGGACATGGCAATTGCAAAATTATCCAGGAGGACCCTGATCCCTTCAGACGACGGGTCAAGTTTGTTGGATCCGATGGACCGGAAGGCGGACTGCGCCCTTAGGCGCGCCTATTCCTCGGCCTCCGCCTCCGCCTCAGTCGCGATTGCGTCATCCGAAGTGGCGAATTTTCTGAAAACAAGGTTCTCCCAAATTGAGTCTGACCTGGACCATGGGGTCTCTAGGGACGACATTCTGGCCTCATGCAAGACGGCCAGCCTTGCCATTGATTACTTGTGCGACGGAGCTCCACAACAACTGAAGCTGGCATCTAAGTCGATGGCCCTTTCAACCGCGGGCAGGCGTCCGCTGTGGTTGAAACCCTGGAAGGCCGATACGACCTCAAAGCACAATCTGTGTGCCATGGCGTACGAACCCGGCAAACTTTTTGGTGCAGAGCTGGACCAAATAATGGAGGGGCTGTCGGACAAGAAGGGCAAGTCCCTTCCCCAGCAGTCCTTTCGTGGTCGGGGCAGGGGGTATGGTTCCAGAGCGGAACCGCAACCCAGACCCCAGAGGAATTGGGGTTCCCGTAGAGGAGGAAAATCCTCTCGGGGTTCTAGGCCTTAGAGGAGGTTCCTCTCCAAGAGAGGGGAACAGGTATCTACTCCCCAGTTTTCCTGGTACCCAAGAGTACCGGAGGGTGGAGAATGATTATAGATCTGAGGTTCTTCAACCGTTTCATAAGACAAAAGAAGTTCCGTATGGAAACTATCCAGTCAGTGACCAATCTTCTTATGCCGGGAGATTTCCTGGCAACCTTGGACCTCAAGGATGCTTATCTCCATATTCCCATCCATCCTGGGTCCAGAAGATTCTTAAGGATCGCGGTAAACATCGGGGGGGGGGGGGGGGGGGTCCTAAAGCATTTTCGGTTTGTGGCCCTCCCGTTTGGGATTTCTTCAGCCCCACACACTTTCACCAAAGTGGTGGTCTCTGTGGTGGCCGCACTAAGACTTCAAGGCTTGAGCATAGTTCCATACCTGGACGACTGGCTCCTCAGAGCTCCTTCCCAAGCGATCCTGTCCCAACACATCCAACAGGCTGTTACATTCCTACATCAGTTAGGATGGATAATCAATTGGGACAAATCCCAACTCCAACCAGAACCGTACAACAGACAGCCCATTCCCTCTCTGTACCAAAACAGGTAACAATCCGAACGTGGATGAGGATGTTGGGACTAATGTCTTCAACCGCAGAGGCGGTACCTTGGGCATTATGGCATCTACGTCCGCTCCAGTCGGAAGTATTAGCCAAGTGGAATCACAGTCCGGTAGGACTCAATTCCGTGCTCTCCCTGCCTTACAAAGTCCGATCCTCTCTGAGGTGGTGGTCCCACCTCATGGACGGCAAGTCCCTGATCCAGCCCTCTTGGATCAAACTTACTTCAGACGCATCCCTAGTAGGCTGGGGTGCGCATCTTCAGGACAAAACAGTCCAGGGAACTTGGACACCTCAGGAGAGGTTATTGTCATCGAATCTCCTGGAGATCAGAGCAATCAGACTAGCTCTTCTTCATTTTGCTCCCATCATTCGAGGGAAGGCAGTGAAGGTACAGTCAGACAGCATGACCGCTGTGTTGTATATCAACAAGCAGGGAGGCACGAGGTCACAAAGTCTCCTGAGAGAGATAGGGGTGATTTTGGATTGGGCAGAACTGAACCTCACCCACTTATCAGCCGTTCACATTCGCGGAGTTCACAATGTGATTGCGGATCGCCTGAGCCGAGGTCTTCCAACCGGAGAATGGTCACTTCATCCAGAGGTCTTCAAGGAGATAACACTCAGGTGGGGCATGCCAGAGATCGATCTCATGGCAACGAGGTTCAACACCAATGTGGAGAGGTATTGCTCCCTTTACAGGGAGGACAACCCGGTGGCAATAGATGCACTGTCAATCCCATGGAGGTTCAGGCTGGCCTACATCTTCCCTCCAATTTCCTTGATACCAAGGGTCTTGATGAAAATCAGGCAGGACCAAGCGTCAGTTATCGCCATTATCCCATACTGGCCGAAAAGAGCTTGGTTTACCCAACTCCTACAGATGAGTCGGGGTCAATTTCTGAGGCTTCCCCCAGAGAGAGTACTGGTGTCGGGGGGCACCCAGGTCTCCTCAAATCTTCAAATGTTCAACCTGACAGCCTGGAGGTTGATCAGTCCCTTCCAAGGATAGAAGGGCTATCGGGGTCTGTCTTGAGAACCCTGGAGCACTCCAGATCAGAAGCGACCAACAAGGCCTACTCCAGAATCTGGAAGATTTTTTCGTCCTGGTGTGCTAGGCATCAGCAAACATCCGCTGAAGCTTCCATCCCGATGATCCTACAGTTTCTACAGGATGGTCTGGACAGGGGGCTATCACCCGCTACCCTTAAAGTGCAGATCTCAGCAATCTCTGCTTGTCTCAACAGAGCTGTTTCTCAAGACCCCCTTATCAAGAGATTCCTGAAGGGAGCCTCAAGATTAAAGCCTACAGTAATCAGACCCATCCCGGTTTGGGATTTATCGGTCGTGCTCAGGGGGTTATCATCTCCCCCCTTTGAGCCCCTAGAGGAGGCGGGATTCAGGTTTCTAACCTGGAAGATCACCTTCTTGTTGGCTGTTACCTCTGCAAAGCGAGTTGGGGAACTCCAGGCTTTTTCTGCCTTTGAGCCTTATACAAAGTTCCTGCAGGATCGGGTACTCCTCAAATTTTTACCTACCTTCATCCCAAAGGTTCCCTCCTTTGACAATATTAACCAGGTGATCTCCCTACCAACATTGGCTCCATCCCCCTCCTCTGAGGAAAGAGGGCTCCATACCCTCGACATTGCGAGATGTCTTAGGATTTACCTGGAACGCTCCAAGGTATTTAGGAAGGATGAAAACCTCCTTATCCTTTTTTCCGGTACCCATAAGGGGAGGAAAGCCTCTAAGCCCTCCATCAGTCGCTGGATTAAAGAGGCAATTCGGGAGTCCTATATGTCTCAGGGCTCGGAGCCCCCTGAATTTGTAAGGGCCCATTCTACTCGAGCAGTGGCCACTTCTTTTGCAGAGAGAAGCTCGATCCCATTGGATGTGATCTGTAAGTCAGCTTCTTGGAGTTCTCACTCCACTTTTATCTCACACTATAGAGTGGATACTAGAATACATAGTTATTCCTCATTTGGCCGGACAGTGTTATCTTCGGCCAGGCATGAGGACCCTCCCATGGGGGTTTCTACTTGCTAAATCCCCATCTGTGCCACTGGTTAGGACGTAAGGGAATCGTTAATTTCTAACGATAATTTGTTTTCCCTTAGTCCTAACAGTGGCACACAAATTTACCCCCCTTGTTTATTTTTATTATTAGTATTTTTTGTCTACTTGTTATTACACAACAGCATGAGGGCTACACCCCTCTTTATTGGGGGCAGGGAGGGCGTGTACATGCCAGTGTTTTTTATTTGTTCATTAAACTTCCACCTGTCCTAACCAGTCCACAGGGGCAGAATACCCCATCTGTGCCACTGTAAGGACTAAGGGAAAACAAATTATCGTTAGAAATTAACGAAAGTCTGTGTTCGACCTACATAAAAATATATTAATGTGAAAAATCCATGCATATTTTTAAAATAAAATGCAGACAAAAATGTTGCAAAGTCACTGGGGGTCATTTACAAATATTTTTAGGTTTCTTTTTTATCCTCTTAAGTAGGGATGAGCAAATTTCATATTTTGAAGTTTGTGTGCGGGTTTGTGTTGTGGTATTTACTTAATTTGATTTATGAGGTAAGAGCAATAATAAGGGGGCACACTCAAGAGTAGAGTTGAGCGAACCCCTGGATGTTTGGGTTCGAGAAGTTCGGCCGAACTTCCCGGAAATGTTCGAGTTCGGGATCCGAACCCGACCCGAACTTCGTCCCGAACCCGAAACCCATTGAAGTCAATGGGGACCCAAACTTTTCGGCACTAAAAAGGTTGTAAAACAGCCCAGGAAAGAGCTAGAGGGCTGCAAAAGGCAGCAACATGTAGGTAAATCCCCTGCAAACATATATGGATAGGGAAATGAATAAAAATAAAATAAATAAAAATTAACCAATATCAATTGGAGAGAGGTCCCATAGCAGAGAATCTGGCTTCACGTCACCCACCACTGTAACAGTCCATTGTCAGATAATTAGGCCCCGGCACCCAGGCAGAGGAGAGAGGTCCCGTAACATAGAATCTGGCTTCATGTCAGCAGAGAATCAGTCTGCATGTCATAGCAGAGAATCATGCTTCACGTCAACCAACACTGGAACAGTCCATTGTCAGATATTTAGGCCCAGGCACCCAGGCAGAGGATAGAGGTCCCGTAACAGAGAATCTGGCTTCATGTCAGCAGAGAATCAGTCTGCATGTCATAGCAGAGAATCAGGCTTCACGTCAGCCAAAACTGGAACAGTCCATTGTCAGATATTTAGGCCCAGGCACCCAGGCAGAGGAGAGAAGTCCCGTAACAGAGAATCTGGCTTCATGACAGCAGAGAATCAGTCTGCATGTCATAGCAGAGAATCAGGCTTCACGTCACCCAACACTGGAACAGTCCATTGTCAGATATTTAGGCCCAGGCACCCAGGCAGAGGAGAGAGGTCCCATAACAGAGAATCTGGCTTCATGTCAGCAGAGAATCAGTCTGCATGTCATAGCAGAGAATCAGGCTTCACGTCACCCAACACTGGAACAGTCCATTGTCAGATATTTAGGCCCAGGCACCCAGGCAGAGGAGAGAGGTCCCGTAACAGAGAATCTGGCTTCATGTCAGCAGAGAATCAGTCTGCATGTCATAGCAGAGAATCAGGCTTCACGTCACCCACCACTGTAACAGTCCATTGTCATATATTTAGGCCCCGGCACCCAGGCAGAAGAGAGAGGTCCCATAACAGAGAATCTGGCTTCATGTCATCAGAGAATCAGTCTGCATGTCATAGCAGAGAATCAGGCTTCACGTCACCCACCACTGTAACAGTCCATTGTCAGATAATTAGGCCCCGGCACCCAGGCAGAGGAGAGAGGTCCCGTAACATAGAATCTGGCTTCATGTCAGCAGAGAATCAGTCTGCATGTCATAGCAGAGAATCATGCTTCACGTCAACCAACACTAGAACAGTCCATTGTCAGATATTTAGGCCCAGGCACCCAGGCAAAGGATAGAGGTCCCGTAACAGAGAATCTGGCTTCATGTCAGCAGAGAATCAGTCTGCATGTCATAGCAGAGAATCAGGCTTCACGTCAGCCAAAACTGGAACAGTCCATTGTCATATATTTAGGCTTCGGCACCCAGGCAGAGGAGAGAGGTCCCATAACAGAGAATCTGGCTTCATGTCAGCAGAGAATCAGTCTTCATGTCATAGCAGAGAATCATGCTTCACGCCACACAAAACTGGAACAGTCCATTGTCAGATATTTAGGCCCAGGCACCCAGGCAGAGGAGAGAAGTCCCGTAACAGAGAATCTGGCTTCATGTCAGCAGAGAATCAGTCTGCATGTCATAGCAGAGAATCAGGCTTCACGTCACCCAACACTGGAACAGTCCATTGTCAGATATTTAGGCCCAGGCACCCAGGCAGAGGAGATAGGTCCCATAACAGAGAATCTGGCTTCATGTCAGCAGAGAATCAGTCTGCATGTCATAGCAGAGAATCAGTCTGCATGTCATAGCAGAGAATCAGGCTTCACGTCACCCAACACTGGAACAGTCCATTGTCAGATATTTAGGCCCAGGCACCCAGGCAGAGGAGAGAGGTCCCGTAACAGAGAATCTGGCTTCATGTCAGCAGAGAATCAGTCTGCATGTCATAGCAGAGAATCAGGCTTCACGTCACCCACCACTGTAACAGTCCATTGTCATATATTTAGGCCCCGGCACCCAGGCAGAGGAGAGAGGTCCCATAACAGAGAATCTGGCTTCATGTCAGCAGAGAATCAGTCTGCATGTCCAAGCAGGCCAGCACCTCCAAGGCATAAAAGGCTAGCTTTGGCCACGTGGACAATTTAGAGACCCAGAAGTTGAATGGGGCCGAACCATCAGTCAGCACCTGGAGGGGTGTGCACACGTACTGTTCCACCATGTTAGTGAAATGTTGCCTCCTGCTAACACGTTGCGTATCAGGTGGTGGTGCAGTTAGCTGTGGCGTGTTGACAAAACTTTTCCACATCTCTGCCATGCTAACCCTGCCCTCAGAGGAGCTGGCCGTGACACAGCTGCCTTGGCGACCTCTTGCTCCTCCTCTGCCTTGGCCTTGGGCTTCCATTTGTTCCCCTGTGACATTTGGGAATGCTCTCAGTAGCGCGTCTACCAACGTGCGCTTGTACTCGCGCATCTTCCTATCACGCTCCAGTGCAGGAAGTAAGGTGGGCACATTGTCTTTGTACCGTGGATTCAGCAGGGTGGCAACCCAGTAGTCCGCACACGTTAAAATGTGGGCAACTCTGCTGTCGTTGCGCAGGCACTGCAGCATGTAGTCGCTCATGTGTGACAGGCTGCCCAGAGGTAAGGACAAGCTGTCCTCTGTGGGAGGCGTATCGTCATCGTCCTGCGTTTACCCCCAGCCACGCACCAGTGATGGGCCCGAGCTGCGTTGGGTGCCACCCCTCTGTGACCATGCTTCATCCTCCTCCTCCTCCTCCTCCTCCTCCTCCTCCAGTAGTGGGCCCTGGCTGGCCACATTTGTACCTGGCCTCTGCTGTTGCAAAAAACCTCCCTCTGAGTCACTTCGAAGAGACTGGCCTGAAAGTGCTAAAAATGACCCCTCTTCCTCCTCCTCCTCCTCCTCCTGGGCCACCTCCTCTTCCATCATCGCCCTGTTTTCTCAAGGAGACATAGAAGTGGTATTGTAACGCTGATAACGGCGTCATCGCCACTGGCCATGTTGGTGGAGTACTCGAAACAGCGCAACAGGGCACACAGGTCTCGCATGGAGGCCCAGTCATTGGTGGTGAAGTGGTGCTGTTCCGCAGTGCGACTGACCCATGCGTGCTGCAGCTGAAACTCCAGTATGGCCTGCTGCTGCTCGCACAGTCTGTCCAGCATGTGCAAGGTGGAGTTCCACCTGGTGGGCACGTCGCATATGAGGCGGTGAGCGGGAAGGCTGAAGTTACGCTGTAGCGCAGACAGGCGAGCAGCGGCAGGATGTGAACGCCGGAAGCGCGAACAGACGGCCCGCACTTTATGCAGCAGCTCTGACATGTCGGGGTAGTTGTGAATGAACTTCTGCACCACCAAATTCAGCACATGCGCCAGGCAAGGGATGTGTGTCAAACCGGCTATTCCCAGAGCTGCAACAAGATTTTGCCCATTATCGCACACCACCAGGCCGGGCTTGAGGCTCACCGGCAGCAACCACTCGTCGGTCTGTTGTTCTATACCCCGCCACAACTCCTGTGCGGTGTGGGGCCTGTCCCCCAAACATATGAGTTTCAGAATGGCCTGCTGACGTTTACCCCGGGCTGTGCTGAAGTTGGTGGTGAAGGTGTGTGGCTAACTGGATGAGCAGGTGGAAGAAGAGGAGGAGGAAGCTGAGTAGGAGGAGGTGGCAACAGGAGGCAAAGAATGTTGTCCTGCGATCCTTGGCGGCGGAAGGACGTGCGCCAAACAGCTCTCCGCCTGGGGCCCAGCCGCCACTACATTTACCCAGTGTGCAGTTAGGGAGATATAGCGTCCCTGGCCGTGCTTACTGGTCCACGTATCTGTGGTTAGGTGGCCCTTGCCACAGATGGCGTTGCGCAGTGCACACTTAATTTTATCGTATACTTGGTTGTGCAGGGAAGGCACGGCTCTCTTGGAGAAGTAGTGGCGGCTGGGAACAACATACTGTGGGACAGCAAGCGGCATGAGCTGTTTACAGCTGTCTGTGTCCACCAGCCTAAATGACAGTATTTTATAGGCCAGTAGTTTAGAAATGCTGGCATTCAGGGCCAGGGATCGAGGGTGGCTAGGTGGGAATTTACGCTTTCTCTCAAATGTCTGTGAGATGGAGAGCTGAACACTGCCGTGTGATATGGTTGAGATGCTTGGTGACGGAGGTGGTGGTGTTGGTGGTACATCCCCTGTTTGCTGGGCGGCAGGTGCCAACGTTCCTCCAGAGGCGGAGGAAGAGGCCGAGGCGGCGGCAGCAGCAGAAGAGGCCGAGGCGGCAGCAGCAGAAGAGGTAGCAGGGGGAGCCTGAGTGACTTCCTTGTTTTTAAGGTGTTTACTCCACTGCAGTTCATGCTTTGCATGCAGGTGCCTGGTCATGCAGGTTGTGCTAAGGTTCAGAACGTTAATGCCTCGCTTCAGGCTCTGATGGCACAGCGTGCAAACCACTCGGGTCTTGTCGTCAGCACATTGTTTGAAGAAGTGCCATGCCAGGGAAATTCTTGAAGCTGCCTTTGGGGGGCTCGGTCCCAGATGGCGGCGGTCAGTAGCAGGCGGAGTCTCTTGGCGGCGGGTGTTCTGCTTTTGCCCACTGCTCCCTCTTTTGCTACGCTGTTGGCTCGGTCTCACCACTGCCTCTTCCTCCGAACTGTGAAAGTCAGTGGCATGACCTTCATCCCCTGCATCGTCTTCATCCCTGACCTCCTGTTCAGTCTGCACACTGCAGAAAGACGCAGCAGTTGGCACCTGTGTTTCGTCATCATCAGAGACGTGCTGAGGTGGTATTCCCATGTCCTCATCATCAGGAAACATAAGTGGTTGTGCGTCAGTGCATTCTATGTCTTCCACCGCTGGGGAAGGGCTAGGTGGATGCCCTTGGGAACCCTGCCAGCGGAGTCTTCAAACAGCATAGGAGACTGCTGCATAACTTGAGGTTCAGACAGTTTCCCTGGTATGCATGGGGGTGATGTGACAGACTGATGGGGTTGGTTTTCAGGCGCCATCTGTGCGCTTTCTGCAGAAGACTGGGTGGGAGATAATGTGAACGTGCTGGATCCACTGTCGGACACCCAATATAAATTTGAGGCCTATTTTTTAGGCGCTGGGTGACAGGTATACGTTTACACACAGAATTAGACTTGGAATTGCACAGTAGCGTGTGTGTGAAGTTATTGAGAATGACCCTATCTGCACCTTGAATCTAATATACCCTTTTAGGGATAGATTTAAAGTAGGTCTGATACAGCAGAAACCACTAAATTAGGAAATTGCTAAGTTGGGAATTGTATTTCAACCCAGAACAAAAACTGTGCTTTGACGGACACTAAATAACATGACCAGCTACAGCAATAACCACAGATTTAGATGAATGTAAATTTGAGGCCTACTATTTAGGCGCTGGGTGACAGGTATACGTTTACAGACAGAATTAGACTTGGAAATGCACAGTAGCGTGTGTGTGAAGTTATTTAGAATGACCCTATCTGCACCTTGAATCTTATATACCCTTTTAATGAATAGATTTAAAGTAGCCCTGATACAGCAGAAACCACTAATTTAGGAAATTGCTAAGTTGGGAATTGTATTTCAACCCTGAACAAAAATATATCCTTTGCCAGACAGCAGACAGTATTACAATTGGCTGGCCACAGCTGAAACACCAGATTTAGGGTACTGCTATTTTGGCAATTGTATTTCACTCCTCAATAAAATAGCAAGCACAGCCAAGCCCCTGATGTAGGATATAGCCAAAAAATAACCACACTATTGATGGTTAAATGCACTTGGTGACAGCTTGCCCCTGATGTGGGATATAGCCAAAAAATAACCACACTATTGATGGTTAAATGCACTTGGTGACAGCTTGAACCTGATGTAGGATATAGCCAAAAAATAACCACACTATTGATGGTTAAATGCACTTGGTGACAGCTTGCCCCTGATGTAGGATATAGCAAAAAAACAACCACACTATTGAGGGTTAAATGCACTTGGTGACAGCTTGCCCCATATGTAGGATATAGCCAAAAAATAACCACACTATTGATGGTTAAATGCACTTAGTGACAGCTTTCCCCTGATTTGGGATATAGCTAAAAAATTACCACACTATTGATGGTTAAATGCACTTGGTGACAGCTTGCCCCTGATGTAGGATATAGCCAAAAAATAACCACACTATTGATGGTTAAATGCACTTGGTGACAACTTGCCCCATATGTAGGATATAGCCAAAAAATAACCACACTATTGATGGTTAAATGCACTTGGTGACAGCTTGACCCTGATATAGGATATAGCAAAAAAACAACCACACTATTGAGGGTTAAATGCACTTGGTGACAGCTTGCCCCATATGTAGGATATAGCCAAAAAATAACCACACTATTGATGGTTAAATGCACTTAGTGACAGCTTGACCCTGATGTAGGATATAGCCAAAAAATAACCACACTATTGATGGTTAAATGCACTTGGTGGCAGCTTGTGCTGGCGCACCACAAGACACAAAATGGCCACCGATCGCCCCAGAAAAAAGTGAATGAAAAAACGCTCTGGGCAGCCTAAAAACAGTGAGCAATTGAATAGCAGCAGTTCAATGATCCACAGCTGTAGATCAATCACTGAATTAAGTCTTTTGGAGGAGTTAATCACTGCCTAATCTCGCCCTAACAGCAGCTGCATCCTCTCCCTACGCTAATCAGAGCAGAGTGACGTGCGGCGCTACGTGACTCCAGCTTAAATAGAGGCCGGGTCACATGCTGCACTGGCCAATCACAGCCATGCCAATAGTAGGCATGGCTGTGACGGCCTCTTGGGGCAAGTAGCATGACGCTTGTTGATTGTCTGCTTTGCAGCCTTTCAAAAAGCGCCAAGAAAGCGACGAACACCGAACCCGAACCCAGACTTTTACTAAAATGTTCGGGTCCGTGTCACGGACACCCCAAAATTCGGTACGAACCCGAACTATACAGTACGGGTTCGCTCATCCCTACTCGAGAGGGAAACACAATGGTGAATGTTAATATAGTGCTTTAATACTTTAAAAACATACCCCTAAAAAATACATAAAAAAACACACATAGGCCGTGTGATTGGCGTGAAAAATACACTCCTACACAGAAATGACGATAAAATAAAGACGTGCTATACAGCATGCATCAATAACTAGAAATGTAATCACTGGGAATAAGATTCAATGTAGCGGCAATGTTCCAATCCAATCAATCGTAAGGTGGTGTACCAGCAATGTCCCAATGAGAGTCCTATTCCCGTTAGATATAATCCTGCTGATATAACAATGGCACTATGCCAAAATCAGGTGAAGCAGTAATAGTGTTGCAACAGAATTCAAGTGTCCAATAACATAAATTGAGGACATTCAATGGTGGATATGAATTACGGTACCTATTCCTGACTTCACAGTGGAACTAATAATGCCATTACTCACAGTCTCTTCATGTGGCTTGTAGCGCTCTTATGAGCCCGGTCTTACCCCTCTTCACTGCCTCTCCTCAGCGCTGTTACCATTTATTTATACATATTAATTAGATCTCCCCTCAGTCGTCTTTTTTCTAAAGTGAATAGCCCTAATTTTAATAATCTTTCAGGGTACTGTAGTTGCCCCATTCCAGTTAGTACTTTAGTTGCCCTCCTCTGGACCTTCTCCAGCTCTGCTATGTCTGCCTTGTTTACAGGAGCCCAGAACTGTACACAGTACTCCATGTGTGGTCTGACTAGCGATTCGTAAAGTGGTAGGACTATGTTCTTATCACGGGCATCTATGCCCCATCTGATGCAACCCATTATCTTATTGGCCTTGGCAGCAGCTGCCTGACACTGGTTTTTGCAGCTTAGTTTGCTGTTTATTAAAATTCCTAGATCCTTTTCCATGTCAGTGTTTCCGAGTTTTTTACCATTTAGTATGTACGGGTGACTTGCATTATTCCTTCCCATGTGCATAACTTCACATTTATCAGTGTTAAACCCCATCTGCCACTTATCTGCCCAAGCCTCCAATCTGTCCAGATCCCTCTGTAGTAGTATACTGTCCTCTTCAGTGTTAATTACTTTACACAGTTTAGTGTCATCTGCGAAAATTGATACTTTACTGTGCAAGCCTTCTACAAGATCATTAAAATATATATTGAAGAGAATAGGGCCCAATACTGACCCCTGAGGTACCCCACTAGTGACAGTGACCCAATCTGAGTGTGTACCGTTAATAACCACCCTCTGTTTTCTATTACTCAGCCAGTTACTTACCCACTTACAGACGTTTTCTCCCAGTCCGAGCATTCTCATTTTATATACTAACCTTTTATGTGGTACCGTGTCAAATGCTTTGGAGAAGTCCAGATATACGACATCCATTGATTCGCCGCTGTCAAGTCTAGAACTTACCTCCTCATAGAAACTGATTAAATTAGTTTGACATGACCGATCCCTCACAAAGCCATGCTGATATGGTGTAATTTGCTTATTTCCGTTGAGATGCTCTAACATAGCATCTCTTAGAAAACCTTCAAACAGTTTACCCACAACAGATGTTAAACTTAACGGCCTATAGTTTCCGAGCTCTGTTTTTGGACCCTTTTTGAATATTGGCACCACATTTGCTATGTGCCAATCCTGTGGGACATTCCCTGTGAGTATAGAGTCCGCAAATATCAGAAATAAGGGTCTGGCTATGACATTACTTAATTCCTTTAGGATACGGGGGTGTATGCCATCCGTTCCTGGCGATTTGTCTATTTTAATCTTTTTAACCCCATAGGGACACAGCCTTATTTCACCTTAAGGACAAGGCCATTTTTTGCAAATCTGACCACTATCACTTTAAGTGCTGATAACTTTAAAACGCTTTGACTTATCCAGGCCGTTCTGAGATTGTTTTTTCGTCACATATTGTACTTCATGACACTGCTAAAATGAAGTAAAAAAAATATTTTTTTTTGCACCAAATAATACCTAATTTACCCAAAAATTGCTAAAATTTGCAAATTTCAAAGTTTCAATTTCTCTACTTCTGTAATACATAGTAATACCCCCAAAAATTGTGATGACTTTACATTCCCCATATGTCTACTTCGTGTTTGTAGAATTTTGGGAATTATATTTTATTTTTTGGGGATGTTACAAGGCTTAGAAGTTTAGAAGCAAATTTTTAAAATTTTCAGAAATCTTCAAAATCCCACTTTTTATGGACCAGTTCAGGTTTGAAGTCATATTGTGAGGCTTAGATAATAGAAACCTCCCAAAAATGACCCCATCTAAGAAACTACACCCCTCAAGGTATTCAAAACTGATTTTACATACGTCGTTAACCCTTTAGGTGTTGCACAAGAATTATTGGCAAATGGGGATGAAATTTGAGAATTTCATTTTTTTGTCTAATTTTCCATTTTAACCCATTTTTTCCACTAACAAAGCAAGGGTTAACAGCCAAACAAGACTGTATCTTTATTGCCCTGACTCTGCCGTTTACAGAAACACCCAATATGTGGCCGTAAACTACTGTACGGCCACACAGCGGGGCGTAGAGTGAAAGGTGCTCAGTTTGGTTTTTGGAGGGCTGATTTTTATGGACCGGTTTATTTACACCGTGTCCTGTTTCAACCCCCCTGATGCACCCATGGAGTAGAAACTCCCTAAAAGTGACCCCATTTTGGAAACTACGGGATAAGGTAGCATTTTTTGGGGGACTATTTTTAGGGTACATATGATTTTGGGTTGCTCTATATTACATTTTTGTGAGGCAAGGTTGCCAAAAATTGAAATTCTGAAATTTCATCTCCATTTGCTATTAACTGTTGAGGAACACCTAAAGGGTTAATAAAGTTTGTATAATCAGTTTTGAATACCTTGAGGGGTGTAGTTTCTTAGATGGGGTCACTTTTAGGGAGTTTTTACTCTAGGGGGGCATCAGGGGGGCTTCAAAAGGGACATGGTGTCAATAAAAAAGGCCATCAAAATCGGCCTTCCAGAAACCATGTCGGTCCTTTCCTTTTGCGGCTTCCCTTTTACTGATACAGCAGTTTACGACCACAAATGTGGCATTTCTGTAAACTGCAGTATCAGGGTAATAAATATTAACTTTTGTTTGGTTGTTAACCCTTGTTTTGTTACCGGAAAAAACGGATTGAAATGAAAAAGTGCCAAAAAAAGTGTACGCATCCAAAAAATATCTGGACATCCAGTGTACTTTTTCAATAGACGGTGTTCTTACAGTGACATTACCAGTGCCACATCTCCAGTGTAATGTGTGCGCTTAAAAAATGTGTCTGTGACATGCAGTGTACTTTTTACGTAGACGCTTTGGACAGTGACATTAACGGTGGTACCTCTCCTGTATAACGTTTCCTCATCCCAAATACCTGTGACATTCCCTGTAATTTTTATTAGCCGCTGGTGACAGCATTGACATTATCTGCGGGATATCTCCTGTGTGACGTTTCCACATCCCAAATACCTTTCCAAAAAAATGTGCGCATACACTTCCAAATCCTACGCTACTGTACGTGTGACATACTTTTAAGCATATATAACATTTAATATAAAGAAGGCGAGCAGTAAGGGACAGGTAAGTGGCTATGATGCTGATGGTGCACGCAGAGGCCGTGGCCCTGGGCGCGTTGAAACTGAGCCTGCTGCCAGAGCACAAGAAAAACAATCATCTACGATACCCAGCTTCATGTCTCAGTTTGCAGGGCGGCACAGTACACCACTCAGACCAGTGCGACCAGGTGGTCGGTTGGATTGCAGCAGATAATGCTTCCAGTCGGTTAAGCACCACCCTGTCTTCCACCAAGTCCAGACTTGATACTTCTTTCTCCCACCATGGAGAGTCTGGAAAACAAGTGATCCCACATTCGGATATTCCGAGGACATCTTTTCATCACCATTCCTTGATTTGGCCCTCTGGCCAAGCACGCTGGAAGAGGGACAGATCTTGTGCCCTGATTCCCAAACTCTTGAGCATCCAAAGTCACAAGAAGATGACGGTGGGGAACGGCAATTACTGTTTAATGAAGTGGTAACGGCAATTACTGTTTAATGAAGTAACTCAACAGCAATTACTGTCTCAAGAGGTTGAGGAAGAGGATGAGACACAGTTGTGAATCACTGAGGTTGTGGTTTGGTCAACAAGTCAGGAGGATGAGCAGAGTGAGGAAGTGGAAGAGGAGGTAATGGATGATGAAGTCACTGACCCAACCTGGGAAGTTGGAAAACTGAGCGAGGACAGCAGTACAGAGAGGGAGGGATCTGCAGCACTGCAACAGGCTGGAAGAGGCAGTGAGGTGGCTAAAGGGAGAAGGCAGGCCACACCAAACAGGCCCCCAACTGTTCCACGGAGCACCCCCTTGCTGAAATCCCCCTGCCAAGGGGTAGGTGTTCCGCAGTATGGCGCTTTTTTGAGGAAAGTGCGGACGACAAAAGAATAGTAGTTTGCCACCTGTGCCATACAAAAATGAACAGGGGCATAAATACTAGCAACCTCACCAGCATGATCCGCCACATGGCATCCAAGCACCGTAATAAGTGGGACGAACGCCTGGGTCCACAATCTGTGTCTGCGGTCACACCACTGCATGCTCCTACCCTATGTTATGTTCTGGCCAATCCCCTGTCGAAGGCGCAGGCCTCCTGCCCTGCACCTGGACCTTTGCTAGCACCATCAGTGACCACATCCACTTCTGTGTCTCAGCGCAGCGTCCAAATGTCCTTACCCCAGGCCTTTGAACGCAAGCGCAAATTCCCAACCCCCCACCCACATGCCATAGCACGAAATGCGCAGCTTTCCATATTACTGGCCCTGGAAATGCTGCCATTTAAGCTTGTGGACACGGAGGCCTTCCGCAGCCTGATGTCAGCAGCCGTCCCTCATTACGCAGTCCCCAGCCGCCATTATTCAAGGTGTGCCGTGCCCTCCTTACACCAACATGTGTCCCGTAACATCACACGTGCTCTGCGGAACTGACCGGTAGGTTACTAAATATACCTACCGGTCAGTTCCGCAGAATTAAAAGGAACTGCACAAGCCAGGTGGAATTTGAGGATGAGGCTATAAATATGAAGAACAAATTTTTGGCAAAAGACTATCCAGAGAAAGTCACTGTTTTAATATATTAATAAATGTAAACATTTGATTATCTGACATATATAATATTACCCATTCCAAGTATATACAGCGAATATTTAAAGATGCAATGGGTCTTTTTTATGTTTTCTTCTTTTTATATCCATTTTATATTTCTTATTTTTTATATACCCCAGTCACTAGTTAACATATTTTATAGAGTGTACTAGTATGTATTTTATGGCAAACATAGATATATGATATGATAAGGTTGCTGGTTAATTCAAGATTGCACAACATAAAAAAACGCATGCATGCTTAAAACAACTGCAGATGAACCGCAAGATTATCGCAACATATGGAAAATCACATTATGAAACCCAGGTCTTCCAGATCCATTTCGGGTTTACTAGAGAGTCTCTTGAGAAGCCAAAATGAATAAATAGCCGGCAAACTAGCCAGATCCAACTGAGCCACTGAGGAAGAAGGTGGATAACCTTCGAAACGCGTCTGGCGTAGAGGAACTTGGACCTGACTAAAAACCGGCTAATTTTTACAGTCTTATCATTTGTACTGGACTAATAAAGCGCTTTCAGGGAATAACGAATTGCGGCCCTTTTGGATATAGCAGCCGATTGTGGGTGAGACTGAATCATTTTTTCTTCCACAAGATAGACGGAACGCCCACCCCAATCAAGGAGACCCGGTGTGAGCCTACAGCGCGATGGACTAAGCGCTCTCATTCACAGCCGGATCTGCAAAACCACAAGACTCACCTGTACAGGACTCACATTTAATAGCGAGGCAGTTTTTCAACTTACTGCCCAAAGATAAAGCTCATCCTGATTTTACACTACGTGGGACGCCACGGTGCGAACAACAGGACCGTACGTGAGTAACTATAAATATCAGCATATGCGCATGTTATCGCTATATGATTAATCCAATGCGAACATATCGCACTGCTGACGCTGAACTTTAAAGTTTATTTAACCAGATATTTGCTGGACTGTAACTCTTTTACTCTCTGGATTTTATATTGAATTATCGAAATATCAAGTCAATATCCAGGAATTATTCTATAACATTAAGAAAGTTTGACTACCATAGCCAAGTCTCCGGAGACATCGCATGATTTTACCTGGCTTTCAATAGTATCACTTTTGAGCACTGCTATTTTTGACATTTTGCTATTTTTGACATTTAGCTAATTTATTTCACTGATTGTTACTAATTTATTGTGAATATTGTTACACTGCTATAATATCACTTGTCACTCATATGTATACACTGTTTTCACTATATATTTATTTATGCAATTGTACTTTATTTGCGGAGACCTACTTGGCACTGGCCAATGCTGTAACTAATTGAGTACCGCCAGTCTGCTAGTCTGCATGCAACCTGGGCAGCTTTTTATATCACTATCTGGCCTCCACGGTCTTCTATTAGCTAGACCAGTGAATGCTATTATCTATCTATTTTTATATAGAATTATATAATTTTAGGATCATAATCTGTTTAGGATATTTTATATATTTTTTTTATATTTCATACATATACATGGTGACAATTGCTTTTATATATATATATATATCACCATCAATAAACTAGTGTCGTTTTGCCAACTTTGTGGTCCAGTTATAAGAGTGCCCACCCTCTCTATACTATAATTTAGCCTTTCGTTCATGCCGCCTGGTGCTGCTGTTTTCAGATTAAAAATCCAGCGTGCTTCACGTTGGAGTAGGCTCTTGTCCCAGTCCAGTTGTCAATACCGCGCCCACAGCCAATTTATCATCCGTATCCTGGAATTTACCCTCAACAGGAACTTCTTTTCCTTTGACAACAAAATCTACCACCAGCGCAGGGGTACCGCGATGGGGAGTCCTTGCGCCCCGTCGTATGCTAATTTATTCCTGGGCTGGTGGGAGGAGACCCTGGTATTCGGGGAAAGTAATCCGGATGATTTATCCAGAATTGGACTGTGGGCGCGGTACTTTGATGACATTTTCATCACCTGGAATGGTAGCCCTTCTCAGTTTGATTCATTCGTGTCCCGACTGAATCAAAATGAGATAGGCATGAGATTCACACACGAGACACATCCAACTAGCCTACCATTCTTGGATATCAAAATTACCAAGAACTCCAGGGGAGAACTAGACACCTCGATTCACAGGAAACCCAATGCGACTAACTCTCTCCTGAGATGGGAGAGCAGTCACCCTCTCCCACTCAGGAGGGGGATACCAAGAGGGCAGTATCTCCGTCTGCGCAGAAATTACTCAGACAAGAAGGATTGTGTGGCTCAGGCAGCTGACCTAAGGGCTAGATTTCTACAAAGGGGGTACCCTGATTATATCCTAAGATCTGCCTACAAAGCAGCTCTTGCACGACAGAGACCCAACTTACTAATGACTAGAGTTGAGCGAACACCTGGATGTTCGGGTTCGAGAAGTTCGGCCGAACTTCCCGAAAATGTTCGGGTTCGGGATCCGAACCCGATCCGAACTTTGTCCCGAACCCGAACCCCATTGAAGTCAATGGGGACCCGAACTTTTCGGCACTAAAAAGGCTGTAAAACAGCCCAGGAAAGGGCTAGAGGGCTGCAAAAGGCAGCAACATGTAGGTAAATCCCCTGCAAACAAATGTGGATAGGGAAATGAATAAAAATAAAAATTAAATAAATAAAAATTAACCAAAATCAATTGGAGAGAGGTCCCATAGCAGAGAATCTGGCTTCCCGTCACCCACCACTGGAACAGTCCATTCTCAGATATTTAGGCCCCGGAACCCAGGCAGAGGAGAGAGGTCCCGTAACAGAGAATCTGGCTTCATGTCAGCAGAGAATCAGTCTGCATGTCATAGCAGAGAATCAGGCTTCACGTCAGCCACCACTGCAACAGTCCATTGTCATAAATTTAGGCCCAGCACTAGTGTTGAGCGGCATGTCCCATATTCGAATTCGCGAAATTTCGCGAATATTCGAAAGAATATTCGTAAAATATTCGCGATTATTCAAATTCGTTATTATTTCGCATATGCGATAATTCGAATTTTCGCATCGCATAATACATATGCTATGCAAAATTCACATGTGCGCTAATGAAATCGCCTTACGAAGATTCGCAACTCAATTCAATCACTAATGTATGAATGCAATGCCCTTTGCCTCTGTTCTGGGACAAGTGTAGATATTCGCATGTGCGCTAATAAAATCGCCTTATGAAGATTCGCACCTCAATCACTTTCTAGGCAATGTGAGACTTTTGGGAATCAATCGAGATACAGTGGGGGGTGATGACAGTAGTTGACAGAGTACAGATCAATGTAATCTGTAAGGTGGAAACTAAAATAAAAAATACGAATATTCGTAAATCGAATTTTACGAAGTTCGAAATATTCGCGAATATGGTGCTATACTATATGAATGCACAGGCCTTTGCCTCTCTGTTCTGGGGACAAGTGTAGATATTTGCATTTGCGTTAATAAAATCGCCTTACGAAGATTCGCAGCTCAATTCAATCACTAATGTATGAATGCAAAGCCCTTTGCCTCTGTTCTGGGACAAGTGTAGATATTCGCATGTGCGCTAATAAAATCGCCTTACGAAGATTCGCAACTCAATTCACTAATGTATGAATGCAAAGCCCTTTGACTCTGTTCTGGGACGTGCCGATATTCGCATGTGCGCTAATAAAATCGCCTTACGAAGATTCGCGCCTCAATCACTTTCTAGGCAATGTGAGTAAGATCTGAGCTTACTCTTAGCTTTTCGAATATTCGCGCTCAACACTACCCAGCACCCAGGCAGAGGAGAGAGGTCCCGTAACAGACAATCTGGCTTCATGTCAGCAGAGAATCAGTCTTCATATCATAGCAGAGAATGAGGCTTCACGTCAGCCACCACTGCAACAGTCCATTGGCATATATTTAGGCCCAGCACCCAGGCAGAGGAGAGAGGTCCCGTAACAGACAATCTGGCTTCATGTCAGCAGAGAATCAGTCTTCATATCATAGCAGAGAATGAGGCTTCACGTCACCCACCACTGTAAGAGTCCATTTTCATAAATTTAGGCCCAGCACACAGGCAGAGGAGAGAGGTCCCGTAACAGAGGATCTGGCTTCATGTCAGCAGAGAATCAGTCTGCATGTCATAGCAGAGAATCAGGCTTCACGTCACCCAATATTGGAACAGTCCATTGGCATATATTTAGGCCCCGGCACCCAGACAGAGGAGAGGTTCATTCAACTTTGGGTAGCCTCGCAATATAATGGTAAAATGAAAATAAAAATAGGATTGAATGAGGAAGTGCCCTGGAGTACAATAATATATGGTTAAGGGGAGGTAGTTAATGTCTAATCTGGACAAGGGACGGACAGATCCTGTGGGATCCATGCCTGGTTCATTTTTATGAACGTCAGCTTGTCCACATTGGCTGTAGACAGGCGGCTGCGTTTGTCTGTAATGACGCCCCCTGCCGTGCTGAATACACGTTCAGACAAAACGCTGGCCGCCGGGCAGGCCAGCACCTCCAAGGCATAAAAGGCTAGCTCTGGCCACGTGGACAATTTAGAGACCCAGAAGTTGAATGGGGCCGAACCATCAGTCAGTACGTGGAGGGGTGTACACACGTACTGTTCCACCATGTTAGTGAAATGTTGCCTCCTGCTAACACGTTGCGTATCAGGTGGTGGTGCAGTTAGCTGTGGCGTGTTGACAAAAGTTTTCCACATCTCTGCCATGCTAACCCTGCCCTCAGAGGAGCTGGCATTGACACAGCTGCCTTGGCGACCTCTTGCTCCTCCTCTGCCTTGGCCTTGGGCTTCCACTTGTTCCCCTGTGACATTTGGGAATGCTCTCAGTAGCGCGTCTACCAACGTGCGCTTGTACTCGCGCATCTTCCTATCACGCTCCAGTGCAGGAAGTAAGGTGGGCACATTGTCTTTGTAGCGTGGATCCAGCAGGGTGGCAACCCAGTAGTCCGCACACGTTAAAATGTGGGCAACTCTGCTGTCGTTGCGCAGGCACTGCAGCATGTAGTCGCTCATGTGTGCCAGGCTGCCCAGGGGTAAGGACAAGCTGTCCTCTGTGGGAGGCGTATCGTCATCGTCCTGCCTTTCCCCCCAGCCACGCACCAGTGATGGACCCGAGCTGCGTTGGGTGCCACCCCGCTGTGACCATGCTTCATCCTCATCCTCCTGCACCTCATCCTCGTCTTCCTCGTCCTCCAGTAGTGGGCCCTGTCTGGCCACATTTGTACCTGGCCTCTGCTGTTGCCAAAAACCTCCCTCTGAGTCACTTCGAAGAGACTGGCCTGAAAGTGCTAAAAATGACCCCTCTTCCTCCTCCTCCTCCTCCTCCTCCTCCTGGGCCACCTCCTCTTGCATCATCGCCCTAAGTGTTTTCTCAAGGAGACATAGAAGTGGTATTGTAACGCTGATAACGGCGTCATCGCCACTGGCCATGTTGGTGGAGTACTCGAAACAGCGCAACAGGGCACACAGGTCTCGCATGGAGGCCCAGTCATTGGTGGTGAAGTGGTGCTGTTCTGTAGTGCGACTGATCCGTGCGTGCTGCAGCTGAAACTCCACTATGGCCTGCTGCTGCTCGCACAGTCTGTCCAGCATGTGCAAGGTGGAGTTCCACCTGGTGGGCGCGTCGCATATGAGGCGGTGAGCGGGAAGGCCGAAGTTACGCTGTAGCGCAGACAGGCGAGCAGCAGCAGGATGTGAACGCCGGAAGCGCGAACAGACGGCCCGCACTTTATGCAGCAGCTCTGACATGTCGGGGTAGTTGTGAATGAACTTCTGCACCACCAAATTCAGCACATGCGCCAAGCAAGGGATGTGCGTCAAATTGGCTAGTCCCAGAGCTGCAACGAGATTTCGCCCATTATCGCACACCACCAGGCCGGGCTTGAGGCTCACCGGCAGCAACCACTCGTCGGTCTGTTGTTCTATACCCCGCCACAACTCCTGTGCGGTGTGGGGCCTGTCCCCCAAACATATGAGTTTCAGAATGGCCTGCTGACGTTTACCCCGGGCTGTGCTGAAGTTGGTGGTGAAGGTGTGTGGCTGACTGGATGAGCAGGTGGAAGAAGAGGAGGAGGAAGCCGAGAAGGAGGAGGTGGCAACAGGAGGCAAAGAATGTTGCCCTGCGATCCTTGGCGGCGGAAGGACGTGCGCCAAACAGCTCTCCGCCTGGGGCCCAGCTGCCACTACATTTACCCAGTGTGCAGTTAGGGAGATATAGCGTCCCTGGCCGTGCTTACTGGTCCACGTATCTGTGGTTAGGTGGACCTTGCCACAGATGGCGTTGCGCAGTGCACACTTGATTTTATCGGATACTTGGTTGTGCAGGGAAGGCACGGCTCTCTTGGAGAAGTAGTGGCGGCTGGGAACAACATACTGTGGGACAGCAAGCGACATGAGCTGTTTGAAGCTGTCTGTGTCCACCAGCCTAAATGACAGCATTTCATAGGCCAGTAGTTTAGAAATGCTGGCATTCAGGGCCAGGGATCGAGGGTGGCTAGGTGGGAATTTACGCTTTCTCTCAAATGTTTGTGAGATGGAGAGCTGAACGCTGCCGTGTGACATGGTTGAGACGCTTGGTGACGGAGGTGGTGGTGTTGGTGGTACATCCCCTGTTTGCTGGGCGGCAGGTGCCAACGTTCCTCCAGAGGCGGAGGAAGAGGCCGAGGCGGCAGCAGCAGAAGAGGCCGAGGCGGCAGCAGCAGAAGAGGTAGCAGGGGGAGCCTGAGCGACTTCCTTGGTTTTAAGGTGTTTACTCCACTGCAGTTCATGCTTTGCATGCAGGTGCCTGGTCATGCAGGTTGTGCTCAGGTTCAGAACGTTAATGCCTCGCTTAAGGCTCTGATGGCACAGCGTGCAAACCACTCGGGTCTTGTCGTCAGCACATTGTTTGAAGAAGTGCCATGCCAGGGAACTCCTTGAAGCTGCCTTTGGGGTGCTCGGTCCCAGATGGCGGCGGGCAGTAGCAGGCGGAGTCTCTTGGCGGCGGGTGTTCTGCTTTTGCCCACTGCTCCCTCTTTTGCTACGCTGTTGGCTCGGTCTCACCACTGCCTCTTCCTCCGAACTGTGAAAGTCAGTGGCACGACCTTCATTCCATGTGGGGTCTAGGACCTCATCATCCCCTGCATCGTCTTCCACCCAGTCTTGATCCCTGACCTCCTGTTCAGTCTGCACACTGCAGAAAGACGCAGCAGTTGGCACCTGTGTTTCGTCATCATCAGAGACGTGCTGAGGTGGTATTCCCATGTCCTCATCATCAGGAAACATAAGTGGTTGTGCGTCAGTGCATTCTATATCTTTCACCGCTGGGGAAGGGCTAGGTGGATGCCCTTGGGAAACCCTGCCAGCGGAGTCTTCAAACAGCATAAGAGACTGCTGCATAACTTGAGGCTGAGACAGTTTCCCTGGTATGCATGGGGGTGATGTGACAGACTGATGGGGTTGGTTTTCAGGCGCCATCTGTGCGCTTTCTGCAGAAGACTGGGTGGGAGATAATGTGAACGTGCTGGATCCACTGTCGGCCACCCAATTGACTAATGCCTGTACCTGCTCAGGCCTTACCATCCTTAGAACGGCATTGGGCCCCACCATATATCGCTGTAAATTCTGGCGGCTACTGGGACCTGAGGTAGTTGGTACACTAGGACGTGTGGATGTGGCAGAACGGCCACGTCCTCTCCCAGCACCAGAGGATCCACTAACACCACCACGACCATGTCCGCGTCCCTTACTAGATGTTTTCCTCATTGTTATCGTTCACCACAACAACAAAAATATTATTTGGCCCAATGTATTGTATTCAAATTCAGCTGGATATAAATTTGAGGCCTAGTATTTAGGCGCTGGGTGACAGGTATAGATTTACTGACAGAATTAGACTTGGAAATGCACAGTAGCGGGTGTGTGTGAAGTTATTCTGAATGACCCTATGTGCACCT
The DNA here is from genome assembly GCF_014858855.1 of Bufo gargarizans. Classification (NCBI taxonomy): domain Eukaryota; kingdom Metazoa; phylum Chordata; class Amphibia; order Anura; family Bufonidae; genus Bufo; species Bufo gargarizans. Next base: position 562,248,138 of record NC_058082.1, on the reverse strand, counting down.
TCAATATGATCTACCCTTTTAGGGATAGATTTCAAATAGCTCTGATATAGCAGAAACCACTAAATTATGAAATTGCTAAATTGGGAATTGTATTTCAACCCAGAACAAAAAATGTGCTTTGACGGACACTAAATAACTTTCCCAGCCACAACAGGACAGCGGTAACGAGAGATTTAGCAGGATATAAATTTGAGGCCTAGTATTTAGGCGCTGGGTGACAGGTATGGGTTTAGTGACAGAATTAGACTTGGAAATACACAGTAGCGGGTGTGTGTGAAGTTATTCTGAATGACCCAATGTGCACCTTGAATATTATATACCCTTTTAGGGATAGATTTCAAATAGCTCTGATATAGCAGAAACCACTAAATTATGAAATTGCTAAATTGGGAATTGTATTTCAACCCAGAACAAAAAATGTGCTTTGACGGACACTAAATAACTTTCCCAGCCACAACAGGACAGCGGTAACGAGAGATTTAGCGGGATATAAATTTGAGGCCTAGTATTTAGGCGCTGGGTGACCGGTATGGATTTAGTGACAGAATTAGACTGGGATATGCACAGTAGCGTGTGTGTGAAGTTATTCTGAATGACCCTATGTGCACCTTGAATATTATATACCCTTTTAGGGATAGATTTCAAATAGCTCTGATATAGGAGAAACCACTAAATTTTTAAATTGCTAAATTGGGAATTGTATTTCAACCCAGAACAAAAAATGTGCTTTGACGGACACTAAATAACTTGCCCAGCAACAACAGTACAGCGGTAACGAGAGATTTAGCGGGATATAAATTTGAGGCCTAGTATTTAGGCGCTGGGTGACGGGTATGGGTTTAGTGACAGAATTAGACTTGGAAATACACAGTAGCGGGTGTGTGAAGTTATTCTGAATGGCCCAATGTGCACCTTGAATATTATATACCCTTTTAGGGATAGATTTCAAATAGCTCTGATATAGCAGAAACCACTAAATTATGAAATTGCTAAATTGGGAATTGTATTTCAACCCAGAACAAAAAATGTGCTTTGACGGACACTAAATAACTTTCCCAGCCACAACAGGACAGCGGTAACGAGAGATTTAGCGGGATATAAATTTGAGGCCTAGTATTTAGGCGCTGGGTGACCGGTATGGATTTAGCGACAGAATTAGACTTGGAAATGCACAGTAGCGTGTGTGTGAAGTTATTCTGAATGACCCTATGTGCACCTTGAATATTATATACCCTTTTAGGGATAGATTTCAAATAGCTCTGATATAGCAGGAACCACTAAATTATGAAATTGCTAAATTGGGAATTGTACTTCAACCCAGAACAAAAAATGTGCTTTGACGGACACTAAATAACTTTCCCAGCCACAACAGGACAGCGGTAACGAGAGATTTAGCGGGATATGAATTTGAGGCCTAGTATTTAGGCGCTGGGTGACCGGTATGGATTTAGTGACAGAATTAGACTGGGATATGGCCAAAAAATAACCACACTATTGCTGGTTAAATGCACTTGGTGACGGGCGCAGCTTGCCCCTGATGTAGTATATGGCCAAAAAATGAACAGACTATTGCTGGTTAAATGCACTTGGTGTCACAGCTTGACGAACCACACTACTGAGGGTTAAATGCACTTGGTGACGGGCGCAGCTTGCCCCTGATGTAGTATATGGCCAAAAAATGAACAGACTATTGCTGGTTAAATGCACTTGGTGACGTGCGCAGCTTGCCCCTGATTTAGTATATGGCCAAAAAAATGAACAGACTATTGCTGGTTAAATGCACTTGGTGACGGGCGCAGCTTGCCCCTGATTTAGTATATGGCCAAAAAATAACCACACTATTGCTGGTTAAATGCACTTGGTGTGATAGCTTGACCAACCACACTACTGAGGGTTAAATGCACTTGGTGACGGGCGCAGCTTGCCCCTGATGTAGTATATGGCCAAAAAATGAACAGACTATTGCTGGTTAAATGCACTTGGTGACGGGCGCAGCTTGCCCCTGATTTAGTATATGGCCAAAAAATGAACAGACTATTGCTGGTTAAATGCACTTGGTGTGATAGCTTGACCAACCACACTACTGAGGGTTAAATGCACTTGGTGACGGGCGCAGCTTGCCCCTGATTTAGTATATGGCCAAAAAATGAACAGACTATTGCTGGTTAAATGCACTTGGTGTGATAGCTTGACCAACCACACTACTGAGGGTTAAATGCACTTGGTGACGGGCGCAGCTTGCCCCTGATGTAGTATATGGCCAAAAAATGAACAGACTATTGCTGGTTAAATGCACTTGGTGTCACAGCTTGACCAACCACACTACTGAGGGTTAAATGCACTTGGTGACGGGCGCAGCTTGCCCCTGATGTAGTATATGGCCAAAAAATGAACAGACTATTGCTGGTTAAATGTACTTGGTGACGGGCGCAGCTTGCCCCTGATGTAGTATATGGCCAAAAAATGAACAGACTATTGCTGGTTAAATGCACTTGGTGTGATAGCTTGACCAACCACACTACTGAGGGTTAAATGCACTTGGTGTCACAGCTTGACCAACCACACTACTGAGGGTTAAATGCACTTGGTGACAGGCGCAGCTTGCCCCTGATGTAGTATATGGCCAAAAAATGAACAGACTATTGCTGGTTAAATGCACTTGGTGTCACAGCTTCACCCTGATGTAGGCTTTAGCCAAAAAACAACCACACCATTGAGGGTTAAATGCACTTGGTCGCAGCTTGGATGCACTTGGTCGCAGCACCGCACAAGACACAAAATGGCCGCCGATCACCCCAGGAAAAAGTGACTGACAAACGGTCTGGGCAGCCTAAAAACAGTGAGTGAGCATTTGAATTTCAGCAGCTCAATGATGCACAGCTGCAGATCGATCGATTAATCAAGTGAAGTCCTTTGGAGGAGTTAATCTGCCTAATCTCGCCCTACTGTCGCAGCTGCAACCTCTCCCTACGCTAATCAGAGCAGAGTGACGGGCGGCGCTATGTGACTCCAGCTTAAATAGAGGCTGGGTCACATGGTGCTCTGGCCAATCACAGCCATGCCAATAGTAGGCATGGCTGTGACGGCCTCTTGGGGCAAGTAGTATGACGCTTGTTGATTGGCTGCTTTGCAGCCTTTCAAAAAGCGCCAAGAAAGCGTCACAAAAGCGCCAAGAAAGCGTCGAACACCGAACCCGAACCCGGACTTTTACGAAAATGTCCGGGTTCGGGTCCGTGTCACGGACACCCCAAAATTCGGTACGAACCCGAACTATACAGTTCGAGTTCGCTCATCCCTACTAATGACGAAACAGCCGAACGCTTCTACAACCAAACTGTCCCGTATAATCACCACGTTTGACAGAGGTTCGAGCCAGGTCAGAAAGATCTTACAATGCCACTGGGGGATCCTCAAGACCTCCAGGATATACTAGGAGACAGTCCACAAATTACATACAGACGTGGCACTAACCTGCGTGATGAACTTGTCCGCAGTCATTTTGTACCTAGTATTACACACTCAACATGGCTACGGTCCACCGCAGTGGGCAGTCACAGATGCGGCAGGTGTGTTGCCTGCAAACACATCCTGACCACTAAAACCTTCACTAGCTCTGTCACGGGCAAGACGTATTCCATTCCACACTTCATTAATTGCAAATCCAGAGGTGTGATATACCGCATCCTATGTGAGTGTGGTTTGGAATACGTCGGCAAAACCATAAGGAAATTTCAGAGGAGGATTGGTGAGCACATAGGGGATGTCACACATAAGAGGGACACCCCTGTGTCCAAACATGTGCACACCAATCACAATGGCAAGGCCCGGTTAATGTTCATGGGCATTGACCTTGTGAAACCCCCACCAAGAGGGGGGGACTGGGACAAGAGCCTACTCCAACGTGAAGCACGCTGGATTTTTAATCTGAAAACAGCAGCACCAGGCGGCATGAACGAAAGGCTAAATTATGCCTGCTTCCTGTGAAAAATGACACTTCGTATCCATCATGGAGCCTGGTTCATAAATATAATTGTGCTTTTCCCTCATGGCCCCCTGGGGAAGTGTGTGGCACTTGTACGTGCACTGATGGTTGCGCCCTCTAAACCGCTGGTGCGCATTACGGTACACGTGCATATAGTGTAGAGCCTTCCCCTCGCCCCTCCTGTATTTTCCGCATTTATGTGTCTGAGTTCGAACATATAATTGTGCCGCTCTTGGCACAATTCCTCTGGGGTTGGTGCAGTTATTAATTGACTGCAATCCATGCCGTATGGGGGTTGCGCCGTGTAGTGTACTTTTACAGGGATCCCTGGTTGACATTACATGGCACCCCTGTCCACTATACAAGCGCACCCTACATACATAATCGCATAAGGAGCGCTGCGCCGCTGTGTATTACCGGTACTTACAACTACAAGCGCTCGCCGAGAGGAGGGAGGAGGCAGGCTGGGAGGACGGGCGCTGGCAGTGTGAGTCATACGTCACGCGCCTGCGCCGCCCACTTTATGAATGAAGCAAGTGGCGTGGGCGCATGACGTATGACTCACGCTGCCAGCGCCTGTCCTCCCAGCCTGCCTCCTCCCTCCTCTCGGCGAGCGCTTGTAGTTGTAAGTACCGGTAATACACAGCGCTCATTATGCGATTATATACATACGGTAACCATTAACTATTAGAGATACGATTATACAGTGAGCTGGGGGCCCGTGTAGTAGAATAGTCACTGCACGGGCCCCGCTGTCATTATAAAAGCAGATGCCGGCCCCTAGCCCGTGTATTGAGGGTCACTCACTACAGGGACACTTATGGAGGGGATCTGTGGATGACACATGGCATAAGATGCTATATATGTGTCATCCACAGATCCCCCCATAGCTGTCATACACAGATCCCCCATAAGAGCCACCCACAGATCCCCCATAAGTGTCACTCACAGATCCCCCATAAGTGTCACCCACAGATCCCCCATAAGTGTCACCCACAGATGCCTCATAAGTGTCACCCACAGATCCCCCATAAGTGTCACCCACAGATCCCCCATAAGTGTCACCCACAGATCCCCCATAAGTGTCACCCACAGATCCCCCATAACAGTGCCATCCACAGATCCCCCATAACAGTGCCATCCACAGATCCCCCATAACAGTGCCATCCACAGATCCCCCATAACAGTGCCATCCACAGATCCCCCATAACAGTGCCATCCACAGATCCCCCATAACAGTGCCATCCACAGATCCCCCATAACAGTGCCATCCACAGACCACAATTAGTTCAAAACCCACCAAAACAGTAATAATTGAATGCAGTGACAATAATTTATGATAATAAAGAGTGGATACATAGTCCGACAGATACAACCGGCCCTTTGAGGGTGACCAAACTGCTGATGCGGCCCCCGATGAATTTGAGTTTGACACCCCTGATCTAAACATTGGCTGAGTGATCACCACTTCCGTCCATCCCCCGCCGCAATCCCGCCCTTCCCACATGGTACTGCCGGCGTATGGCGTCACTGGCTGCCTCCGCCCTCTGCCCTGTGTGCGGTGACTCTCCTCAGGTTTCCCTGGTGCTTGGGTCACGTGACCAGGGGCGGACGGCGGTGCTCCTGGATGGCGTCGCGCGTCGATGACGTCACTGGGAGGGAGGGGCTACGGAGATGGAGCGCGGTCATTTAAACTCGCTATTGAGGCACACATTTGCGGCTGGTCTACTATACCGTTACCCCCAACCACAAGGGTTTCATGTGTTTGGGATTACCATATCCCCCAGATCGTCCTGCACAGCACTACCCCTCCTGCGCTACTCTGCATCCCACCCTGGGTTCAGCAGACCACAGGCCTTTACATCCTGTTCTTTTCCCCAGTGTCAAATTAGCCTAAGGTCAGATACCTACGGCTAAACTGTTACCTCCTGCAGTCGTTCCCCTGAAGAAGTCACGGACAGAAACGTGCCACGTCGGGAGACCACGTGAAGTATCATCATCCATCCATCACTGGAAAATTATTTTCTGTAGTTTTAGGGTACAGGTCCACTATAGGGACAGGCTACCGGACGGGGTCGCCTTTTCCAAGGCGAGTGCTCTGTGTAGACAGGTAGTAGCATAATAGCCTCTTTCACCTTGACAGGGATATATAGGACCCCTCCTACTGTCTGATCTACCCAACTACACAGCAGAAGCACCTTCATCCCGCCGACATACACCCAGTGTCTCCTGCCTCCTGTCATCAAGGAACCCTACCTACTATCTACTAAGGGTCTGGTAAGACTGTTCGCGTCTTCACCGACGGAGCAGAATCTTTTTATCTGTACCAGCTGGGCACCATTAAGTTGGTCCTATCCGTGTATGTATGTTCACATTGTTTAGTGAGTCCTTTTTACTTTGTCAATTCTATTATATATTAAAAGCTATATTTTAAATAAGTATACTCCCCCCTTTTTCTGTATAGGGGCCCATTGCCTGCTTGTCACTTCGGAGTGTATTCAAAACCTGAATTGTATCAGTGCTCTGATCAATCTTTGCTTACACTGTGTTTTTACAATCATGTGTTATTGCGGCATCTTAGGGGTACAATAATGGGAAGCGGCTCCCTGTCATTGCACCCGCTACTTACAAAGAAATGCGCTTCGTGACAAATTAATACATTACGAAGCAACTTTTTGGGTAAAATTTGGCGATGCAGGCAAATCAATTTTTCCATTATCTCATAATTAGACAGTTATTGCTCATCTTTATTATGAAGTGAGGTTTGTATTATGATGTTCTGCAGCAGCTGAGGTGTTTACGATAAAGTTCTGCAGTAGCTGAGGTGTGTGTAAGGAGGTTCTGCAGCAGCTGAGGTGTATTATGAAGTTCTGCAGCAGCTGAGGTGTATTATGAAGTTCTGCAGCAGATGAGGTGTGTATAATGAGGTTATACAGCAGCTGAGGTGTGTATTATTAGGTTCTGCAGCAGCTGAGGTGTATTATGAAGTTCTGCAGCAGATGAGGTGTGTATAATGAGGTTATACAGCAGCTGAGGTGTGTATGATGAAGTTCTGCAGCAGCTGAAGTGTATGTTAGAAGGTTCTGTGGCAGCTGAGGTGCATATTAGGAGGTTCTGCAGCAGATGAGGTGTGTATTATTAGGTTCTGCAGCAGCTGAATTGTGTATGTTAGAAGGTTCTGTGGCAGCTGAGGTGCATATTAGGAGGTTCTGCAGCAGCTGAGGTGTGTATTAATAGGTTCTGCAACAGAGTGTGTATTAAGAGGTTCTGCAGCAATTGAGGTATATATTATGATGTTTTACATGCAGCAGCTGAGGTGTTTACGATAAAGTTCTGCAGCAGCTGAGGTGTGTATGATGACATTCTGCAGCTGCTGAGGTGTGCATGATGAAGTTCTGCAGCAGCTGAGGTATGTATTATGATGCCCTGCAGCAGCTGAGGTGTGTATATTGAAGTTCTGCAACTACTGAAGTGTGTATTAGGAGGTTCTGCAGCAGCTGAGGTGTGTATTAAGAGGTTGTGCAACAGCTGATGTATGTATTATGAGGTTCTGCAGCAGCTGAGGTGTGTATTATGATGTTCAGCAGCATCACCAGCCCGGACCCAGTCCAGCGCTGTGAAGATCTGCCTTAAGCACTGACTGCATTCTGCCACTGTGGCAGCCGGCTACAGCAGTGCAAAAAGTAAAAAAAAAAGTTCATCGGGTAAGGCTAGTTGCACACTTGAGATCACATTCCGGCATTCTGTTTCAGTGTAGTAGCATGATACCAGAACCACTAGGTATCCGGCATATGCTGAAGACTGCCGACACCTGTTGGATCTCATTCACAATAATGAGATCCATCCGGATCCGGCGTGAGTACAGGCATTTTACCAGATGACATGAAAGCGCCTGTTTCTGCTTATACTTCCCTGCTGCGTTCACACAAAGAGACCAGATGCAACTACAGCATCTGCTTAGGTCAGTGGTCAGCAACCTGCGGCTCTAGAGCCACATGCGGCTCTTTAGCCCCCTGATATTGGCTCTTCCAGGTGCGGGCTCACATGTACAGTGCGATAGCATTTTCGTTGCCCGTAGCAAAAATAGGTAGGAGGGTGAAGACCAGGAAGCGGTGAAGGCTCTGTACTCACCGCTTCCTGGTCCTCGGTTGTAGGCTGTGCAGGGCTGCGCACAGTGTGAGGCGCTCTGTGACGTCACTCTGTGCACGCCAGTTCACAGCACAGCCGACAGCAGGAGGAACACAGAGCGTGGGTGGTGAGGAGCAGCGGCATCCAGGAGCCGGAGAGGTAAGTGCTTTTTTATTTTTTGAAACTTGGGGCTGATCTGAGGCAATGAGGTGATGAGAATCATAATGGGGGATAAGAGAGGCATCATGGATGATGAGAGGCATCATGGATGATAATGGTGATGATGAGAGGCATCATGGTTGATAATGGGGATGATGAGAGGCCTGGGGCTCTTATCTGAGGTCTGATTGAGGGGGTCATTTACTTTGGGGTCTGAGCTGACATCTGATCTCAGGGAGGTCGTATTAACATTGAGGTTCTGCTTAAGTGCTTGAGGCATAAGGTCACTGACTTTTTGAATGTTCGTATTGCGCTTCAAACAATACCTTCATGGGAATAGGGGTTCTAAGTTAGTCTCCAACCTTATTAAGAACCAAAGAAATAAATCCTTTATTCAAGCCATCAAATCAGCCTCAGGCCCCCGACTTATTAATACTCCAGCGATAGCTCAGGAGTTTTGCTCCTTTTATTCAAATCTGTATAACCTCCCAATACCCCTCACCAGCCAGCAAATCGAGACACGCACGTCGGAGTTCCTTAGCTCTATTAACATCCCAAGAATTTCTGAGGTCGATATACATCAGCTGCTTCAACCGTTTACAACGGAAGAGGTAGAAAAGGTTCTAATGTCTATCCCTTCAGGCAGGAGTCCCGGACCTGACGGTTTTCCAAGCTCATATTACAAAAAGTATAAAGATATTTTAGTCCCACATTTTGTCACGGCATGCAATCTACTCCTTACAGGTGGCTCTCTGACCCCACAAGCCTAGGAAGCGCACATAACGATTATCCATCAAGAAGGGAAGGATAAGGAAGCATGTGGAAGTTACAGGCCGATTTCACTGCTGAACACCGATTTGAAGTGGTGGGATAAACTGCTTAACAGCAGGATGTCAGGGTTGCTCCCTGGGCTTGTGGGTGAAGAACAGGTAGGTTTTGTTGCAGGTAGAAAGGGTAGGCATAATATCAGTAGAGTCATACATGCGATCACCCACGCCATCAAATCTAAGTCCCCTCTTGTACTCCTGGGCACAGATGCGGAGAAGGCGTTCGATAGGGTTAGCTGGGCCTATATGGAGAAAGTACTACAAGCCTTTGGCTTCCCTGAAGGCCTCATCAGAGCTATCTATACTCTATACTCTGCACCATCTGCGAGAGTACTAGTCAACGGCACCCTATCGAACGCCTTCCAAATTAGAAACGGTACTCGTCAAGGATGCCCATTATCCCCCACCTTGTTTGTACACACCCTAGAGAAGCTTCTTCTTAAGTTCCGCCAATCCCCCACGATCAAAGGAGTGAAACTAAGCAGATTTACTGCTCCTGATGATTTACTGCTCCTGTTGTCAAATCCTGAAGAGGCTTTGCTGGAGGTAATGCAGATTTTCGAAACTTTTGGGGTTATCTCAAATTTTAAGATAAATTTCGATAAGTCGGAGGCCCTTGGCGTTTCCCTCCCAGCTGTCCTGCGTACTAAGGTCAAAGCCCTCACACCATTCAAGTGGCCTACACAAGCAATAAAATATTTGGGGGTGACGATCCCGATGGACCCCAAGTTGTTGTTTAGTCTTAATTTCCCCCCGCTACTCTCCAAAGTCACCTCTATTCTCTCTAAGAGCAGCTCTCCTTTCCTAACCTGGCTAGGCAGGAAAAATGTCCTCACCACCTACATCCTGCCGCTGATAATGTACACCTTGAGAGCCCTACCCATATCGGTACCTGTTAGTTTCATTAATAAACTACAATCCATCATGAGCAGTTATTTGTGGGATAAGAAGCGCACTAGAATGTCTTTTCGCCTTCTTTCCCGAAGAAAGAAACATGGGGGTATCTCCCTCCCTGACCTATCAACCTATATACAGGCTATTAGTTTGGAAAGGTGGCTTAAACTGGCCAGACAAGAGACATTCTGTATGCATGTAGATTTAGAATTGGCCCTGTTGGGTAAGGAATTTTTCCATAGGTTATGGACACCTGAGAGGACAGGAGAAGGGACCAAAGTAGATAGCGTACTCACCAGAGGAATGCTGCATATTTGCCATAAGTCTTTGGTCTTAACATCTGCTCAGGACAAGATTTCTCCCTTAGCTCCTATCTCAGTTATCCCCACACTACTGTTCCCACAAATTAAATCTCCATCAGCCATTTGGCTATCAATGTCACATCACAGATTAGGAGATTTGAAAGGGTTACAGATCACTTCCGACTTCTATACTGCCCTCTCGGGTGTACCTGCCCTTGGTAAAGATTTCATTCAAAGAAATGACTTTGAGAATGCTTGTAGGCAGTTTATGATTTCCAAATTTACCCCTCTCCCTGATCCATCATGGTTGGAGAATTATGTTCTGCTGCCAAATTTACCTCATAAATGCACCACCCTCATTTATAGGCAGATTCTAAGTGAGAGCTATTCTAGCGTACCGCCCTGGGTTGCTGAGTGGGGAAAAGAACTCCACCTTGAATTTAGTGACACTAACAGTAAATGGATTCAGAAATCTTCGCACGGCTTTTCCAAGTGCATAAAAATTCAAGAAAACTCTGTTAAGACAGCGTTGCGTTGGTACAGAACCCCCGAGTTCCTTTTTAAAATCTGGTTGCTCTCTACGGATCTTTGTTGGAGGTGTGCTGCTGCCACCGGATCCTTATCCCACATCTGGTGGTTATGTCCTGCCATCAGATCCTTCTGGACAGATGTAGAAAGCGCCATTAACAGGATCTGTACAATGACCCTGAAACTTTCAGCCCAGCTAGAACTACTCTGGATACCTACCCCAGATTTTCGCCCCGGAAAAATATAACTTGGCCACGCATCTGCTTATGGCCGCAAAGCTCTTAATCCCAGTAAAATGGAGATTAGTTGACCCACCAACACTGAAGATGTGGCGGAGTAGGGTCCAACAGATATGCCTGATGGAGGAACTGATAGGCTGGACATACTATAGCAGAAATAGATTTTTACAGATCTGGCAACCATGGTTAGATTATAGGACAAACCTTCCCAATGCTCAACAGTGGGACTCTGATTAAGGATATGGGAAGACGGTCACTTCTTTCGATCAATATGCAGAACCCCCTTTTTTTTATTTATTTTATTTATTTATTTTATTTCTTTTTATTTAATTACATTCCTTCTTTTCGGCACGCCTCCTATCCTCCCCTGTAGTTGTCTCCATTGATATAGTCAAAACTTGTTTGTGCCAGGTTATAGATAAATATACATAACCTTAGATAAATATCTAGTCTTAGTTATATAGACGTTCGTGAGCGGGACCCTAACTGCACCTTGGGTTGACACACTGTTAGGGCTGTTATCCCCATCCCACCTCCCCTCCCCTTACTGTTATGTATCTAATGTTACCCGCATTTGTTTTGTAAGATCAATCACTTTAAGGGCCCCTTGCCCTAGCTGAGTGGTTGTCACATCCTAACCTGTATTGTTAGGCTATGCCTTCGATGATCTATGACTAGATTTGATTGTGATGTGTCACCCGCTGTACTGCACTACATGCGATTTGGTGATATTTCTTTGCTTGTCTAATAAAAAGAGATTTCAAACATTGAGGTTCTGATTAGTGGTCTGACCTGAGGTGTAATGAAATTTTTTTTTTTCCATATTGTCCTCCTCTAAAACCTATGTGCGTCTTATAGGGTAAAACGTTGTGGAGTGAAAGAAGATGTAGTGTCGAGGATTGAGAAAGGTATGTTCAGATGGTTAGGAATACCCTTATGAAGTAAATAACAATGTACCTTCCTATATATTTGAAGTTTAAAAAATTTAGCTCTCAAAAAAATAAAAATCGCTTCTTTGTCGATATTTGGCTCATTTTACTAATAAGGTTGCCCACCACTGGCTTAGGTGGATAATATCTCACCTGATCATCCAGCTCTGGGGTGTGATTACCTACCTTGTAGATGCTGTAGACGTGTCTGGTCTCACTATGGCAGGGGCAGGGAAACCACAGCAAAAACTACCTTTGATCTTTGATTAAAAAAAATTATAATAATGTGTTACTGACAGTAAAACTGACTCCGACCATCAAACCCACCCCACCTGCTTCACCACTGGCAGCAGCATTGTCCCTGGGTAGTGACCACTCTTCTCCAACTGGCTGTAAAACTGACCCCTGACTACTAACCCCTCATTGGCAGCAGCATTGTCCCCGGGTACTGACCCCCTATCCATATTTCAATGTTTGAATCCGTCACACTAAGCATCATTTGTGGGAGCATACAAGACATTATACCGGATCTTGAGATGTAGTAGATTTACTTTATAGATTAGGATAACATTTGGTATATAAATTAATGAGGATTTGGAAGTTTTAATAATTTATGATTTGGCTTTCCAAGAGAATATCTGTTTTAAATAGTTTTAAAATCATGGAAGTTATTTAGATATTCTTAAGAATTGTTGTTTTAGATGCCAGAAATATGGAAAATTGGGTTTTCTATAAGATCTGAAGGATACCGTATTTTCCGCCCTGATGCATTTTTTTCTCATTAGTACAAAGGGATTGGTGGATACAGAGCTCTTTTTTCTGGCTGTACTCAAAGCTCCCTGGTCTTCTTCTGCTGGAGACACACACTGTTCTGTGACTAGTGTTGCCACCTTTCCTAACAAAAAATGATGGCCATGTTAAGCTACACCCCAAAGGAGGTGTGTTGTAGGGATGTGGCTTAACACGGGGTGTTAAGTCGCTATGTCATAATGTGGCTCCCATTATTAATAATGCCCCCATTAGTGCCACTCCAGTAATACTAATGCCTCCTTTAGTGCCCTCAAATTGATAATGCCCCCAGTAGTGCCCCCAGTAAAGGGAATGCACCCATTAGTGCCCCCCAGGAATAGTAACACCCCCCAGTAGTGTCCCCCAGTAATAGTAATGTACCCAGTAGTGCCCTCCTGTAATAGTAATGCCCCCAATAGTTTCCCCTAAGTAATAGTAATGCCCCATTAGTGCCACCAGTAATATTAATGCCCCCATTAGTGCCCCCAGTAATATTAATTACCCCATTAGTGCCCCCCAGTAATAGTAATGCCCCCATTAGTGCCCCAGTAATAGTAATGCCCCCATTAGTGCCCCAGTAATAGTAATGCCCCCATTAGTGCCCCAGTAATAGTAATGCCCCCATTAGTGCCCCCAGTAATATTAATTACCCCATTAGTGCCCCCCAGTAATAGTAATGCTGCTAATAGTGCCCCCCAGTAACAGTAATGCCCCCTTATTTTCTCTGTGCTAAAATATTTTTTTTAATATTTCTTATTTCTTAGGAGTTAAAGGCTGTACTAATGAGCGCTCCAAAATGGAAACACTCATTAGTAACAGTCCTTATAAGAAACTATAGAAAAAAAATTACCGGCAGGGCCACTAAACGGCCGGGTGGCAACCCTACTCCCAGCATGTCTGGACCATTATTATGTACTATAAAAGCACATTACAAGAGGTATAAGAAGAGAGTACTATAACTCCCAGCATGTCCAGGCCATTATCATTTAATATCAGAGCACATTACAGGAGGCGATATAAGAGGATGGGACTACAACTCCCAGCATGTCTAAGCCGTTATTATGTAATATCAGAGGACAATACAGGGAGGAGACATAAGAGGAGATAACTACAACTCCCAGTATTTCCCTTGCTCTTATATTGAATGCCATGACAGGTCTTCAGCAGGACTCCTATGCACTGCTTAGCTCCGCCCCTACACGGGTCACATGGCAGTGATGTCATCACAGGTCCTTCAGCTCTGAAGATGCTGCTGGTGTCGGACTTGTATACAGACTGCAGGGGGCAGCGCTGAGGTAGTGACTGATGTCAATAGTGCTCTGTGTGTGAGGCGCATATACTGTGGGAGACAAGATACAAAATATACCGACAATTATAATTGCCGGTAAAAAAATATATATACCGGAATCGGCTTTCAGAACAATACTGGCCAGGTGGCAACTCTAGCTGTGACTTGCACACAGCTTGAGGACTAAGGCGTGCTCTGTGACCTCACACTATGCGACGTTGGGGCACAGCAGAGCAGGAAGAGCGCTGGACCTCTTGAGTAGCGGCAGCGTCTGGAGCAGGAGAGGCGAGTTGAATATTTATTTTTTTGCCTGATCTGAGGTTGGATTAACAGTGGGGGTCTGGTTGGGGATACAAGGTCTGATGAAAAATATTTTTTTTTCTTATTTTCCTCCTCTAAAACCTAGGTGCGTCTTTTGGGCAAAAAATATGGTATGTCTACCGTATGCCAGGAGTATTATTATAGATTCTACTAAGGAAGGAGAGTATGCGTTTAAAAACTCTATATGGCATCAACATATACCTATCTCTGTTTTACTGAATGGTCAGGGACACAGACTGCGGCTCCTCGACCCAAACTGATTGCATCATACATAGCTATGATGCAATAAGTTTGGGTCAAGGGAGCCACTGTCTGTCCAGGAGATGCAGCCACCACACAGGCTATGTTTCCAGAACGAATGACAGTCTAGTTAATCAGTCTTTATTGCAATATTCACTACAACCAGTGGAATACAGTAATTGAATGCAAGCAGAATGCATAAAGAAATGTTAATTGTCAGAAGAAAAAGTGGCTCCTTCTTAATGAGGGTAAAAAACCCGGAAGCGAGTGGGGATGCCGGTAATGAATTCTAATAGGCTGGGTCTGTCTGAAGAGACCCAGCGTATTAGAGGTGCAGTTCCTAGTAGTAGTGGACATTGTAGCCCCTTAGAGTAAAAATAATATATAAAAAATATAAAAATTTAAATCACCCCCTTTCCTTAGAATAAAAAAATATAAACATTATAGGCATCAACGTGTCGCGTACTGCCCGTACTATTAAAATATAAAAATATTTTTCCAGTACGGAGAATGGCGTAATGGAAAAAGTATCAAAATGGCTGATTTGCCATTTTTTCACCAATTCTCTTACCCAAAAAATTCTTAGAAAATGTGATCAAAAAGTCACATACAATCCGAAAGGGTATAAAAAACTACAGATCTTCCCACAAAAAATTTTTCCCCAGAGAGCTCAGTAGACATAACTATAAAAAAAGTTATGGGGGTCAAAATATGGTGATGTAAAATATTTTTTTCCAAAGTTTTAATTAGTTTTTTTCTGTATTTAGACATATAAAACCTATACATGTGTGGAATCATTGTAAGTAATCATACTGACCCAAAGAATCAAGGCCATGGGTCAGTTTTGCCGCAAAGGGAATGCTGTAGGGACAAAATCCTTAAAACTGTGGCGGAATTGATTTTTTTTCCAATTCCACACCATATGGAATTTTTTTCCTGCTTCCAACTACATTGTATGCCATATTGAATGGTGGCATTAGAAAATACAACTTGTCCCGCAAAATACAAGCCCTCAAATGGATATGTGAACGGAAAAATAAAAAAGTTACGGCTCCAGGAAGAAAGGGGGGGGGGGGGGGGGGGAATTAAAACGCAAAAAAAGAAAAAAACAAAAACGATGTGAAAAAAGTAGGGTATTAGGGTAGGTTATTAGAAGCATGTGGCTGCAATAGTAGCGGCAGCAGAAGCAGCACAGCATGGAACATACAAGGCAGTAGATAAGCTGTTTATGGGTAGTAGTGGTGGTACTGGTAGTAGTTAGGCTTGAGCAAATGGAATTTAAGTAAGAGAAATTCGATTCACCACAAATTTGAATTTCCTCACACTTCGTGGTAACAAATCAGATTTTTTTCTAAAATGGCTGCTGCACATTGCAAAGTGAAAGTAATAAGCCTGGGAACATGAGATCACTCATAATGCCATGTAGCAAGCCAATCAGCCCCCGGTGATGTCACAGTCATATAAAAATCCTAATCCTGCCCAGTCTCAGCCATTTTACAGTGAACGGAACATAGGGAGAGACGTGACAAGTGCTAGGGAAAGTGTTTTACAAAGCTTTTAATAGTATAATCTGGGATAGGGAGAGTGGGTGTTTAGTGCAGCGGGGGCCATAATTACCCCAAAGAAACTCGCCTTTCTACAGGAAATATTTCTAAAGATGAATCAGGCATGGATCAGCCAGGATTTCTAATGCATCAGACTAGATCATTCTGGCAGTAATGTTCTGGCTGCAGTGTGCTATTACACCAGAGCATAGTGAAAAATGGCCCTTTACTTCTGGCCACGTGCTTCAGCCACTGACACTGGAATAGAAGCTTGATTGTGACTGTACACTGTCCCTAATATCGTTTTCTGTCAAACACTGCATAAACCCATCCACCCTCATTCAGATTCTGCTAGGACACCTCCCTGCCTTCTGCAGCACTGATTGGTTCCTCCAAGCTATCTGTCAGCCTGGGAACCCTATGAGGGCAAGCCCCCACCCCAGGGTCACATGAGCATACTTCTTCCTCCCTTATGCTTTTTCCAGCTGACATGTGCAGTAAAATGGCACTGTGTCATCTTACTGGATTCACCTGAAGCGAACCTGAAAAGCTCTGGGTTCGTCTCCTAGAATAAATTTTGCTAAGTTCCTAAAGAACCCAATTTTTTACGAATTGATTTGTTTATCTCTACGCACCTTTTTGAGCAGGTTGCCATACTCACAGTTTGTCACAGATCAGCGGATGTGACCCCACTGTGCTACTGACTGGCTGTACCCTGTAGGGGCGTGACTAAGCAACTACCTGGTCTTCGCTAGAGCCTCTGATGGTGAGGATAGACTTGGGCCGTTAGGGTAGTTGCCAGTTGCCACTCTAGAGCAGTCCCAGAGTCAGTAGCAGGTGGTCCAGGCAGACCAGAAGATACCTGAGATAGGTACCAGCCGTACAGGCGTGGCAGACAGGCAGGGTCGTTACCAGTAGCAACAAAGCAGGAACTGAAGGATAAGGCAGAGGTATAGTCAGACAGGCAGAAGGTCAGGGCAGGCAGCACAGGTACAGGTCAGGCAATCCAGGTCAGCAACGGGAGAGACAAAGCAAACAGGCAGGGATCAGACGATAAGCGGAGTCCAGGGACAAAGTATAGATAAGGAACACAAGTGGTTATCAAGTTCTTTAGCAATAAACTAGGACCTTGACACTCAGGCATCTGGGCAAAGGGCTGAGCCCCTTAAGTATGTGTAGGAGAGCCAGGGTTCGTCAACGAGGTCACTTGACCCAACCCAGCCCAGCCCAGGAAGTGATGCGTACCGCCCTTAGAGCAGTGACACATGAAACCAGCCGAACTCATGCTGTGTCCATGGCTGAATGGAAGCTGTGGAGCGGAATCCTCAGAAGCAACATCACTCACACAAACTGCAGCGGTAACTGGGAAGCACTGGCCACTGATCACCGGCTCCTGGGACCGCAGCGATAAGCAGGGGAACAGCGTCGCACAGCAGTCGCTGTTACACAGTTTAGGTTTCCACAGTGTCCTTGGTGAGGTGTGGAACACTGAGAAGTTCTGGATTTCCACTCACTTCACAAGGCAAGACTGATCTGCACTAGCACAATACCAGGAGAAAAAGATTTGGGGCCCAATGCATATGTGACAAATCCTCGAAAGATTATGCCGGTCTTAATAAGCCCCTGCGCTAGCACCGTCCTCTACATAGGTTTTAGATTTGTATAGGAACCATTTTGGGATGCATAAACTGTATTAAATAAATTTTATTTAAATTTATTATTTGTATTAATATTTTTAGGGGGAAAGATTTTTTTTAAAAACTTTAATTTTAACATTATTTTGTGGAAGCTAGACGGCATGCAATTAAACAGTGATGAGGACCCAGCGTTCGCACAAGGATAGATCATCAAAATATTAGCACTGCACAACGCTTCTGTTTTTAGCCTTTTACCTTTTAAACTTTTGTCACCATATGTGATGGTTTGTTTGACTTATAGACATTATTCTATACTAATTTGGTTGCCTAGTTTAATAGATTGTTTAGATGAAAAACTTCCAGCCTTTCATAAAAAAAACAATGTATTGCAGTTTTTTATTTTCCATATGTTTGCAATGTTTATTGTTATTTTTAAAAAGTCTCTGCTCTGCTGCTGATGGTTCTAACACTACTGCCTTTGTTCTGCATGTATAAATGATTGCAGTGATACCAAATTTATGTAGTTTATTGCACTACTTTTTGCACAATATATTTAAAAAGAAAAATCATTTTGTTTTGTGTTGCCATATTCTGAGAGCTAGATGCCGTAGTCCCCCCGCCGGTGTCTCAATAACCCGCCAAACAGATGGAACACATGTCTGGTGTATGTGTGATATGCAGTGGGGTGATTTACAAGTAAGTAGTATCTGGTGCAAAACCACTACGAGTAACTGTGATCCTCACTCCACTACATACCCCTGAAGCGAGTCTATAAAGGTGTAGGGCCCTAAGTAATATATAAATAGTGACAAGACAGGTTTCACAATATCTATCTGGAGAGTTCAGGTAGATAAGTCCCCATACACCAGGCCATCAAAATAGAGGCTATAAGCAAAAAAACTCGCCCACAGGTACCTGTTAGAAAAACAAACATACCCAAAGACATGATGGAGGGCAGAGACAACGTACACAGGGCAGGCTGGAACCCCGACGCGTGTTTCGCCTCAGCTTCGTCAGGAGGTTAATGAAATGTGGTCATGGCTCCCTCTTTTATACCCCCCATGTAGCTCCAGGATGTGGGCTAATAATATAATACAGCTGATACCTGTTTACCGAGCGCTTGTGCCCGATGATGCGCGCCGAGTACATCATGGAGGCGCCGCATTCGTCAGGAGGAGGGGTGGAACGCAAGCCATGCGTTCCAGCCTACCTCATAAGGAAACACAGCGGCGTCCCCACGCGACCCGGCGCACAGCGCATCATGGCCAAGCGCTGTATCAGCCAATCCAGCGTGAGTGTCATACAGCTATAACAATATCAAAGCCTGATTATACATATCAGAAACATCGGTTCACACTAGAATCGCCCTAAACGAAGTCTACATAGGGTTTATGGCAATATGAGGTACAGAAAGACAGCTGAATACATACTATTATCACCTCATATTGCCATAAACCCTATGTGGACTTCGTTTAGGGCGATTCTAGTGTGAACCGATGTTTCTGATATGTATAATCAGGCTTTGATATTGCTATAGCTGTATGACACTCACACTGGATTGGCTGATACAGCGCTTGGCCATGATGCGCAGTGCGCCGGGTCACGTGGGGACGCCGCTGTGTTTCCTTATGAGGCAGGCTTTAACGCATGGCTTGCGTTCCACCCCTCCTCCTGACGAATGCGGCGCCTCCATGATGTACTCGGCGCGCATCATCGGGCACAAGCGCTTGGTAAACAGGTATCAGCTGTATTATATTATTAGCCAACATCCTGAAGCTACATGGGGGGTATAAAAGAGGGAGCCATGACCACATTTCATTAACCTCCTGACGAAGCTGAGGCGAAACGCGCGTCTGGGTTCCAGCCTGCCCTGTGTCCGTTGTCTCTGCCCTCCATCATGTCTTTGGGTATGTTTGTTTTTCAAACAGGTACCTGTGGGCGGGTTTTTTTGCTTATAGCCTCTATTTTGATGGCCTGGTGTATGGGGACTTATCTACCTGAACACTCCAGATAGATATTGTGAAACCTGTCTTGTCACTATTTATATATTACTTAGGGCCCTACACCTTTATAGACTCGCTACAGGGGTATGTAGTGGAGTGAGGATCACAGTTACTCGTAGTGGTTTTGCACCAGATACTACTTACTTGTAAATCACCCCACTGCATATTGCACATACACCAGACATGTATTCCATCTGTTTGGCGGGTTATTGAGACACCGGCGGGGGGACTACGGCATCCAGGTTGTTTTCTGACTTTTTCCAATTAATTCTGTGTAATAATGTCTTATATCTGTGAATTTTGAGCAATTTATGATATAATAAAGTATATATATTTTTAAATATACTGGGCATTCTATGGTTGTTTTTTAGCAACACTTTTAGGTTTGTATGATTGGTTCTCCGTTTGCCCTACTTTACGGCTTTAGAGTGAGGCCTTCTGTTTTGGTTCTATATTCTGAGAGCTGTAGCATTTTTATCTTTCCACATAGCATTGTGAGGTTGTAGTGTTAATTGTTACATGTGTTCTTGAAAACTTTCATTTATTTTGGGGCAGGAAAAATGGCAATTATGGATTATTTTTGCAGCAATCACCATTTGGACCAAAAAATGTGAAGCCTGTTGGACACAAAATGTGAAGACATATACATGTAAGTCATCAGTTTGTGGAAAGGCATTAAAAGAGATTATACACAGTTTTGAAAATCTGAATGGTTTATTTAGAAAATAGTGCCCCACCTGTCTATGAGTGGTGGCTGGTACATCAACTTGGCTTTATCAAATTAAATACAGTAGAATTGCTAAATGACATACAACCTGTTGGACAGACGTGGCATTGTTTTTAGAAGAAGGCAGCTTTGATCTTCTAATGCTGGACAACACCTTTAAGTTATACATTCTCCTCAGAGTGAGTTATTTGATGTGATGCAAGAAACAATTTTCTGGCCAAAACACTGCCCATAGACTGCACATGATAATGGCTTCTTCCCTGTGTGAATTTTTTGATGTCTCACAAGAGCCGATTTGTGACTAAAACACTCCCCACATTCTGAACTTTAAAAAATGGCTTCTCTCTTGTGTGACTTTTCTGATGTCTCTTAAGATGTGCTTTCTGACTAAAACATTTCCCACATACTGCACATGAAAATGGCTTCTTCCCTGTGTGAATTCTTAAATGTTTCACAAGAGTTGATTTGTGACCAAAACACTTTCCACATTCTGAACATGAATATGGCTTCTCTCCTGTGTGAGTTTTCTGATGTTCCACAAGTTGTGATCTCTGGCGAAAATGGTTCCCACATACTGCACATGAATATGGCTTCTCTCCTGTGTGAATTCTTAGATGTACCATTAGTGAAGATTTATGGTTAAAACATTTCCCACATTCTGAACAGGTAAATGGCTTATTTCCTGTATGAGATCTCAGATGAAGATCAAGATTTGTTTTATTAATAAAACAGTTCCCACATTCTGAACACGAGTATGGCTTCTCTCCTGTGTGAGATCTCAGATGAAGAACAAGATTTGTTTTATTTCTAAAACATTTCCCACATTCTAAACAGGAGTATGGTTTCTCTCCTGTATGCGTTCTTCTATGTTTCACAAGTTCTGACTTCTGGTTAAAAGTTTTCCCGCATTCTGAACAGGAGTATGGCTTCTCTCCTGTGTGAATTCTTTGATGTCTCACAAGTCCTGGTTTCTGGTTAAAATATTTCCCACATTCTGGACATGAAAACGGCTTTTCTCCTGAGTGACTTCTCTGATGTGTCTCAAGATGCGACTTCCGACCAAAACATTTCCCACATTCTGAACATGAAAATGGCCTCTCTCCAGCATGACTTCTTTGATGTCCATCAAGATGTGATTTCTGAAGAAAACATTTCCCACATTCTGAACATGAAAATGGCCTCTCTCCTGTATGACTACTCTGATGTCTCACAAGAACTGATTTCCGACTAAAATTTTTTCCACATTCTGAACATGAAAATGACTTTTCATTTTTGTGAATTCTCTCATGCTTGGAAAGATCATGTTTCTTTCTAAATTGCTCCCCACATTCAGAACATGCAAATATTTTACCCTGTCTATGTACAATTCTACTTTTGTCAATCTGTAATTGATTATCTTCTACAGTAAAAGCAGGAGATAACAGATGCGAGTCCGAGCCCCTTATACGGTCTTCATCTGAAAAAAAAGAAAGTTTTATATTAAGCCATTATATTTAATGGCTGCTGTGTGGTCAAGTTGATGGAATATGGTTATATTAGTATTGTATTCTACCATGTGTATACTGCTTGTATACAGCCCAGCAGCTGCTGTGCAGTTGATGGGGATATTTCTAGCATAGTTTGGAGTCCCAGGCAGGTACTATAAAAGTGGGGTTCCATAGAGCTGAATAATATAGCAGACTTTGCATAGCCTGGAGCATCTGGAGAAAGGTCAATGTATAACCCCACAGGGTCGGCACAAGGTTAAATAACACAGGCCCACTCACACCTGATAGTTATATCATTGGTTGAAAATGCCTCACTCTAATTTTATTTTCAAACTGTTTGATAATCCTAGCAGGATTTTGTTGCATAAAATAAGGCTTGTGGAAATCCATGTGCTTTCAGCCCCAATTAAATTAATGAAACTGATTTTCAATAGCTGAATTTTTTGCATTTTGTGTGAAAGCATCCTAATGGTTCACATACTTTTGCCACTCAGACATATGATACTGGATAATTTTCCTCAAGAAATTACCAAGTCTAATATTTGTAGGGGTGAGCGAACCCAAACTGCAAATTGATGGTGACGTCATCACATGTCCTTTTGCAGATCCTGCTGAAAGAAGATAGACACTACAGCAGGGCGATGGAGTAAATTGCCATCATTTTTTGCTTATTTCTTAAGAATGCTATTATTTTCCTCTATAACCATGTTAAAACCATGTTATAACTGAAAATAAGAAGTGACGTTCGGGTCTAAGTTCGGGTTCCGAACCTGAACTTTTGACCTGAAGTTTGGCCGAACCCGGCGAACCCGAACTTCCACGGGTTTGCTCAACCCTACTCATTCGTTAATCTACTTTTAGGACTTTTGTGAAAAGCAGATGAAGCTTTAGGTCAAACTTATGCAGAAATATAGAAAATTCTAATGGGTTTGCAAACTGTCAAGCACCACTGTGTATCAGTACAGAATTTATTTACCTGCTGTGTATCACATTGTCCCAGTGCTAAGGAATATCATGGGATGTAAAAAATAATGATCACGAGGAAGACATTTTATTGTAATTATGAGAAAATGTAAAGTCAATATATCTCCAGCCTAAAATGGAGGTGAAGAGATAAAATGTCAAATATCCTCCAAGCCGTATTTTAAATGTGGAAATTAACTGCTTCAACTGACTGGATGAGGCGTTCAGATAAGAGGAGCAGATATCTATGTGATATAATCTCCTCCATTGGAGAGCAGATAGAGCGTGTTAAGTAAATTGAATCTGCAATTTGTAAGGGAAGAATAAGACACAAGATTTATGAACGTCTCTTACCATTCACTGACTTGGACACAGGGTTTTCAGGTCCACTCGTTGTTCCACCATAACTTTTCTGTAAGGATCCAACATTAAGAACATGAGATATAGAAAGAAGGACCCCAATTTATCTTATATCCCCCTAGAAACCCCTAGAAGACATGAAACAATGTGCCCTAAAAGGAGAATGATTGCCTCGAGTGGCGATCAGACAGGATCAACATTTAGTTTCACTGAAAGAATAAATACCTCAAGGATGGTTGCAGTAACAAAACTCTATCATAGAAGGCAACCATCTAAAACTTAACTTTTATTGAGATTCGTTAAACATCTAAAAAAGGACTAATACACATAAATGCCACTACAGAAAGAGCTGTAACGGCCCGGACCAACAGCCAAAGCCTATGGGATGAGCAGTAGGGCAACACGTATATATGTCTGTCTGTCCCTGCTCCACCCTACTCTGATAACCTCAGCCCAGAGATACACCTGGATGGTAGGCGTACTCTGTCCGCGTACCTTGGCTAACTTGTCCATACCGGGCCCTTACTTCATTATAATACACAATACAAAACTGAAAATCCCACAATTTGACACACAGTACTTGGTTCACAGTCTCAGTACTATTAACAGTCCCAACGCGTTTCCCCTTATAATAACTAAGGTTCGTCAGGGGACATTTGGTATCAAACATTAATAATAATAAGTCAAGTGTATCAAAATAATTACACAAAGGAAACAAAGAGAAAAAATAAGAAAGAAAGTCTGGAGCGCCCCAAAATGGCACTGGTCTGTGAGAGATAAACTACCTCTTATATAGAAGAGAACAATGTTAAGGTCAGAAGATACTTCAATAATAACCATCAGTGTAGTACTTATCTGATAGATCAAGATGACATTCATTCACCCACAGACCGAGGGTGTACAGTTGGAGGGGCTCCAGGGGGCAGAAAGATACAGCTCCAATTAGTCTAAACAAACACACTCACTTTTAAAAGCCTAGGTAGGGGCGGGTCATACAGCACAGGCCAATCCTGATCCACTCACATGGTCATATGATTAGGCCTGTACTTAGCTTGATGTAGCTCCGCCCATATTGATCACATGGCGAGACAGGTAAATTGCCAGGTTCGACTTAAAATACCTATATACCAATAGCCAGAATGTGGTATTCTAAGTCGTACTGCATGGATGGCGCGTCCTCCGCATTATCTCTCCTGGAGAAACCGCGCCGACCTGCCTCTGTGCCGCTGCACCATCGCTACAATCGCGGCTCCCCCGCTCCTCCGATCACATGGCATACTCACGTGATCCTTTGCAAAATGGCCGTGCGCTCCACCTATACAACAGATGGAACGCACGTGCCACTTCCGGGTCATGTGGTATAGCCAGGTCACGAGGTATGGAGAGTGGCCTCGCGCTCCGCCGATGCACACAGGGGAACACACTGCGCATTAGTTTTGCGCAGCTAAGGTATCTGAATGGATCATAGATAGGTGCGCCTCCCCAGTGCTACCATGTGTGTGCCCCATAGTGGAGGAGCATATATATATATATATATATAATAACATCACATTATAAGGGCAGCAATGGGGTGTACAGTGATACACAAAAGGGAAAATTACAATCATACAAAAATGAGTGTGCCATTGACCACAACCTGTATTTGCTGGCACATGAATACATTGGATATAACAATAGACACTCAGATACAGAGCGGTATCTCAGATAATAAAGATGACACTTCTTGTGTCGATAGCGATTTCTATCAGCTATGGAGTAGAGTTGAGCGAACACCTGGATGTTCGGGTTCGAGAAGTTCGGCCGAACATCCCGGAAATGTTCGGGTTCGGGATCCGAACCCGATCCGAACTTCGTCCCGAACCCGAACCCCATTGAAGTCAATGGGGACCCGAACTTTTCGGCACTAAAAAGGCTGTAAAACAGCCCAGGAAAGAGCTAGAGGGCTGCAAAAGGCAGCAACATGTAGGTAAATCCCCTGCAAACAAATGTGGATAGGGAAATGAATTAAAATAAAAATTAAATAAATAAAAATTAACCAAAATCAATTGGAGAGAGGTTCCATAGCAGAGAATCTGGCTTCCCGTCACCCACCACTGGAACAGTCCATTCTCAGATATTTAGGCCCCGGCACCCAGGCAGAGGAGAGAGGTCCCGTAACAGAGAATCTGTCTTCATGTCAGCAGAGAATTAGTCTGCATGTCATAGCAGAGAATGAGGCTTCACGTCAGCCACCACTGCAACAGTCCATTGGCATATATTTAGGCCCAGCACCCAGGCAGAGGAGAGAGGTCCCGTAACAGACAATCTGGCTTCATGTCAGCAGAGAATCAGTCTGCATGTCATAGCAGAGAATCAGGCTTCACGTCACCCACCACTGCAACAGTCCATTGTCATAAATTTAGGCCCAGCACTAGTGTTGAGCGGCATGTCCCATATTCGAATTCGCGAAATTTTGTGAATATTCGAAAGAATATTCGTAAAATATTCGCGATTATTCAAATTCGTTATTATTTCGCATATGCGATAATTCGAATTTTCGCATCGCATAATACATATGCTATGCAAAATTCACATGTGCGCTAATGAAATCGCCTTACGAAGATTCGCAACTCAATTCAATCACTAATGTATGAATGCAATGCCCTTTGCCTCTGTAGATATTCGCATGTGCGCTAATAAAATCGCCTTACGAAGATTCGCACCTCAATCACTTTCTAGGGAATGTGAGACTTTTGGGAATCAATCGAGATACAGTGGGGGGTGATGACAGTAGTTGACAGAGTACAGATCAATGTAATCTGTAAGGTGGAAAGTAAAATAAAAAATACGAATATTCGTAAATCGAATTTTACGAAGTTCTACGTATTCGCGAATATGGTGCTATACTATATGAATGCACAGGCCTTTGCCTCTCTGTTCTGGGGACAAGTGTAGATATTTGCATTTGCGTTAATAAAATCGCCTTACGAAGATTCGCAGCTCAATTCAATCACTAATGTATGAATGCAAAGCCCTTTGCCTCTGTTCTGGGACAAGTGTAGATATTCGCATGTGCGCTAATAAAATCGCCTTACGAAGATTCGCAACTCAATTCACTAATGTATGAATGCAAAGCCCTTTGCCTCTGTTCTGGGACGTGCCGATATTCGCATGTGCGCTAATAAAATCGCCTTACGAAGATTCGCGCCTCAATCACTTTCTAGGCAATGTGAGTAAGATCTGAGCTGTTGGACCTTTGGGAAACAATCAATTATATGTGTACTGTAATTTTGTGGGGGGGGGGGGGGGAAACAAAAAACGAATATTCGTTTTTACGAATATATAGCACTATATTCGAAATATTCGCGAAATCGCGAAGTTGCGATATTCGCGAAAAAAATTTGCTTTTCGAATATTCGCGCTCAACACTACCCAGCACCCAGGCAGAGGAGAGAGGTCCCGTAACAGACAATCTGGCTTCATGTCAGCAGAGAATCAGTCTGCATGTCATAGCAGAGAATGAGGCTTCACGTCAGCCACCACTGCAACAGTCCATTGGCATATATTTAGGCCCAGCACCCAGGCAGAGGAGGGAGGTCCCGTAACAGAGAATCTGTCTTCATGTCAGCAGAGAATTAGTCTGCATGTCATAGCAGAGAATGAGGCTTCACGTCAGCCACCACTGCAACAGTCCATTGGCATATATTTAGGCCCAGCACACACACAGGCAGAGGAGAGAGGTCCCGTAACAGAGGATCTGGCTTCATGTCAGCAGAGAATCAGTCTGCATGTCATAGCAGAGAATCAGGCTTCACGTCAGCCACCACTGCAACAGTCCATTGTCATAAATTTAGGCCCAGCACCCAGGCAGAGGAGAGAGGTCCCGTAACAGAGAATCTGGCTTCATGTCAGCAGAGAATCAGTCTTCATATCATAGCAGAGAATCAGGCTTCACGTCACCCACCACTGTAAGAGTCAATTTTCATAAATTTAGGCCCAGAACCCAGGCAGAGGAGAAAGGTCCCGTAACAGACAATCTGGCTTCATGTCAGCAGAGAATCAGTCTTCATATCATAGCAGAGAATCAGGCTTCACGTCACCCACCACTGTAAGAGTCAATTTTCATAAATTTAGGCCCAGAACCCAGGCAGAGGAGAAAGGTCCCGTAACAGACAATCTGGCTTCATGTCAGCAGAGAATCAGTCTTCATATCATAGCAGAGAATCAGGCTTCACGTCACCCACCACTGCAACAGTCCATTGGCATATATTTAGGCCTAGCACACAGGCAGAGCAGAGAGGTCCCGTAACAGACAATCTGGCTTCATGACAGCAGAGAATCAGTCTGCATGTCATAGCAGAGAATCAGGCTTCACGTCAGCCACCACTGCAACAGTCCATTGGCATATATTTAGGCCTAGCACACAGGCAGAGGAGAGAGGTCCCGTAACAGACAATCTGGCTTCATGTCAGCAGAGAATCAGTCTTCATATCATAGCAGAGAATCAGGCTTCACGTCACCCACCACTGTAAGAGTCAATTTTCATAAATTTAGGCCCAGAACCCAGGCAGAGGAGAAAGGTCCCGTAACAGACAATCTGGCTTCATGTCAGCAGAGAATCAGTCTTCATATCATAGCAGAGAATCAGGCTTCACGTCACCCACCACTGTAAGAGTCAATTTTCATAAATTTAGGCCCAGAACCCAGGCAGAGGAGAAAGGTCCCGTAACAGACAATCTGGCTTCATGTCAGCAGAGAATCAGTCTGCATGTCATAGCAGAGAATGAGGCTTCACGTCACCCACCACTGCAACAGTCCATTGGCATATATTTAGGCCTAGCACACAGGCAGAGCAGAGAGGTCCCGTAACAGACAATCTGGCTTCATGACAGCAGAGAATCAGTCTGCATGTCATAGCAGAGAATCAGGCTTCACGTCAGCCACCACTGCAACAGTCCATTGGCATATATTTAGGCCTAGCACACAGGCAGAGGAGAGAGGTCCCGTAACAGACAATCTGGCTTCATGTCAGCAGAGAATCAGTCTGCATGTCATAGCAGAGAATGAGGCTTCACGTCAGCCACCACTGCAACAGTCCATTGTAATAAATTTAGGCCCAGCACCCAGGCAGAGGAGAGAGGTCCCGTAACAGACAATCTGGCTTCATGTCAGCAGAGAATTAGTCTGCATGTCATAGCAGAGAATCAGGCTTCACGTCAGCCACCACTGCAACAGTCCATTGGCATATATTTAGGCCTAGCACACAGGCAGAGGAGAGGTTCATTCAACTTTGGGTAGCATCGCAATATAATGGTAAAATGAAAATAAAAATAGGATTGAATGAGGAAGTGCCCTGGAGTCCAATAATATATGGTTATGGGGAGGTAGTTAATGTCTAATCTGGACAAGGGACGGACAGGTCCTGTGGGATCCATGCCTGGTTCATTTTTATGAACGTCAGCTTGTCCACATTGGCTGTAGACAGGCGGCTGCGTTTGTCTGTAATGACGCCCCCTGCCGTGCTGAATACACGTTCAGACAAAACGCTGGCTGCCGGGCAGGCCAGCACCTCCAAGGCATAAAAGGCTAGCTCTGGCCACGTGGACAATTTAGAGACCCAGAAGTTGAATGGGGCCGAACCATCAGTCAGTACGTGGAGGGGTGTGCACACGTACTGTTCCACCATGTTAGTGAAATGTTGCCTCCTGCTAACACGTTGCGTATCAGGTGGTGGTGCAGTTAGCTGTGGCGTGTTGACAAAAGTTTTCCACATCTCTGCCATGCTAACCCTGCCCTCAGAGGAGCTGGCCGTGACACAGCTGCCTTGGCGACCTCTTGCTCCTCCTCTGCCTTGGCCTTGGGCTTCCACTTGTTCCCCTGTGACATTTGGGAATGCTCTCAGTAGCGCGTCTACCAACGTGCGCTTGTACTCGCGCATCTTCCTATCACGCTCCAGTGCAGGAAGTAAGGTGGGCACATTGTCTTTGTAGCGTGGATCCAGCAGGGTGGCAACCCAGTAGTCCGCACAGGTTAAAATGTGGGCAACTCTGCTGTCGTTGCGCAGGCACTGCAGCATGTAGTCGCTCATGTGTGCCAGGCTGCCCAGGGGTAAGGACAAGCTGTCCTCTGTGGGAGGCGTATCGTCATCGTCCTGCCTTTCCCCCCAGCCACGCACCAGTGATGGACCCGAGCTGCGTTGGGTGCCACCCCGCTGTGACCATGCTTCATCCTCATCCTCCTCCACCTCCTCCTCATCCTCGTCCTCCTCGTCCTCCAGTAGTGGGCCCTGGCTGGCCACATTTGTACCTGGCCTCTGCTGTTGCAAAAAACCTCCCTCTGAGTCACTTCGAAGAGACTGGCCTGAAAGTGCTAAAAATGACCCCTCTTCCTCATCCTCCTCCTCCTCCTCCTGGGCCACCTCCTGTTCCATCATCGCCCTAAGTGTTTTCTCAAGGAGACATAGAAGTGGTATTGTAACGCTGATAACGGTGTCATCGCCACTGGCCATGTTGGTGGAGTACTCGAAACAGCGCAACAGGGCACACAGGTCTCGCATGGAGGCCCAGTCATTGGTGGTGAAGTGGTGCTGTTCTGTAGTGCGACTGACCCGTGCGTGCTGCAGCTGAAACTCCACTATGGCCTGCTGCTGCTCGCACAGTCTGTCCAGCATGTGCAAGGTGGAGTTCCACCTGGTGGGCACGTCGCATATGAGGCGGTGAGCGGGAAGGCCGAAGTTACGCTGTAGCGCAGACAGGCGAGCAGCGGCAGGATGTGAACGCCGGAAGCGCGAACAGACGGCCCGCACTTTATGCAGCAGCTCTGACATGTCGGGGTAGTTGTGAATGAACTTCTGCACCACCAAATTCAGCACATGCGCCAAGCAAGGGATGTGCGTCAAATTGGCTAGTCCCAGAGCTGCAACGAGATTTCGCCCATTATCACACACCACCAGGCCGGGCTTGAGGCTCACCGGCAGCAACCACTCGTCGGTCTGTTGTTCAATACCCCGCCACAACTCCTGTGCGGTGTGGGGCCTGTCCCCCAAACATATGAGTTTCAGAATGGCCTGCTGACGTTTACCCCGGGCTGTGCTGAAGTTGGTGGTGAAGGTGTGTGGCTGACTGGATGAGCAGGTGGAAGAAGAGGAGGAGGAAGCCGAGAAGGAGGAGGTGGCAACAGGAGGCAAAGAATGTTGCCCTGCGATCCTTGGCGGCGGCAGGACGTGCGCCAAACAGCTCTCCGCCTGGGGCCCAGCTGCCACTACATTTACCCAGTGTGCAGTTAGGGAGATATAGCGTCCCTGGCCGTGCTTACTGGTCCACGTATCTGTGGTTAGGTGGACCTTGCTACAGATGGCGTTGCGCAGTGCACACTTGATTTTATCGGATACTTGGTTGTGCAGGGAAGGCACGGCTCTCTTGGAGAAGTAGTGCCGGCTGGGAACAACATACTGTGGGACAGCAAGCGACATGAGCTGTTTGAAGCTGTCTGTGTCCACCAGCCTAAATGACAGCATTTCATAGGCCAGTAGTTTAGAAATGCTGGCATTCAGGGCCAGGGATCGAGGGTGGCTAGGTGGGAATTTACGCTTTCTATCAAATGTTTGTGAGATGGAGAGCTGAACGCTGGCGTGTGACATGGTTGAGACGCTTGGTGACGGAGGTGGTGGTGGTGGTGTTGGTGGTACATCCCCTGTTTGCTGGGCGGCAGGTGCCAACGTTCCTCCAGAGGCGGAGGAAGAGGCCGAGGCGGCAGCAGCAGAATAGGCCGAGGCGGCAGCAGCAGAAGAGGTAGCAGGGGGAGCCTGAGTGACTTCCTTGGTTTTAAGGTGTTTACTCCACTGCAGTTCATGCTTTGCATGCAGGTGCCTGGTCATGCAGGTTGTGCTCAGGTTCAGAACGTTAATGCCTCGCTTCAGGCTCTGATGGCACAGCGTGCAAACCACTCGGGTCTTGTCGTCAGCACATTGTTTGAAGAAGTGCCATGCCAGGGAACTCCTTGAAGCTGCCTTTGGGGTGCTCGGTCCCAGATGGCGGCGGTCAGTAGCAGGCGGAGTCTCTTGGCGGCGGGTGTTCTGCTTTTGCCCACTGCTCCCTCTTTTGCTACGCTGTTGGCTCGGTCTCACCACTGCCTCTTCCTCCGAACTGTGAAAGTCAGTGGCACGACCTTCATTCCATGTGGGGTCTAGGACCTCATCGTCCCCTGCATCGTCTTCCACCCAGTCTTGATCCCTGACCTCCTGTTCAGTCTGCACACTGCAGAAAGACGCAGCAGTTGGCACCTGTGTTTCGTCATCATCAGAGACATACTGAGGTGGTATTCCCATGTCCTCATCATCAGGAAACATAAGTGGTTGTGCGTCAGTGCATTCTATGTCTTTCACCGCTGGGGAAGGGCTAGGTGGATGCCCTTGGGAAACCCTGCCAGCGGAGTCTTCAAACAGCATAAGAGACTGCTGCATAACTTGAGGCTGAGACAGTTTCCCTGGTATGCATGGGGGTGATGTGACAGACTGATGGGGTTGGTTTTCAGGCGCCATCTGTGCGCTTTCTGCAGAAGACTGGGTGGGAGATAATGTGAACGTGCTGGATCCACTGTCGGCCACCCAATTGACTAATGCCTGTACCTGCTCAGGCCTTACCATCCTTAGAACGGCATTGGGCCCCACCATATATCGCTGTAAATTCTGGCGGCTACTGGGACCTGAGGTAGTTGGTACACTAGGACGTGTGGATGTGGCAGAACGGCCACGTCCTCTCCCAGCACCAGAGGGTCCACTAACACCACCACGACCATGTCCACGTCCGCGTCCCTTACTAGATGTTTTTCTCATTGTTATGGTTCACCACAACAACAAATATATTATTTGGCCCAATGTATTGTATTCAAATTCAGCGGGATATAAATTTGAGGCCTAGTATTTAGGCGCTGGGTGACCGGTATGGATTTAGTGACAGAATTAGACTTGGAAATGCACAGAAGCGTGTGTGTGAAGTTATTCTGAATGACCCAATGTGCACCTTGAATATTATATACCCTTTTTGGGATAGATTTCAAATAGCTCTGATATAGCAGGAACCACTAAATTATGAAATTGCTAAATTGGGAATTGTACTTCAACCCAGAACAAAAAATGTGCTTTGACGGGCACTAAATAACTTTCCCAGCTACAACAGGACAGCGGTAACGAGAGATTTAGAGGGATTTAAATTTGAGGCCTAGTATTTAGGCGCTGGGTGACAGGTATGGGTTTAGTGACAGAATTAGACTTGGAAATGCACAGAAGCGTGTGTGTGAAGTTATTCTGAATGACCCTATGTGCACCTTCAATATTATATACCCTTTTAGGGATAGATTTCAAATAGCTCTGATATAGCAGAAACCACTAAATTATGAAATTGCTAAATTGGGAATTGTACTTCAACCCAGAACAAAAAATGTGCTTTGACGGACACTAAATATCTTGCCCAGCAACAACAGTACAGCGGTGGGTAACGAGAGATTTAGAGGGATTTAAATTTGAGGCCTAGTATTTAGGCGCTGGGTCACCGGTATGGATTTAGTGACAGAATTAGACTTGGAAATGCACAGAAGCGTGTGTGTGAAGTTATTCTGAATGACCCTATGTGCACCTTCAATATTATATACCCTTTTAGGGATAGATTTCAAATAGCTCTGATATAGCAGAAACCACTAAATTATGAAATTGCTAAATTGGGAATTGTACTTCAACCCAGAACAAAAAATGTGCTTTGACGGACACTAAATATCTTGCCCAGCAACAACAGTACAGCGGTGGGTAACGAGAGATTTAGAGGGATTTAAATTTGAGGCCTAGTATTTAGGCGCTGGGTGACAGGTATGGGTTTAGTGACAGAATTAGACTTGGAAATACACAGTAGCGGGTGTGTGTGAAGTTATTCTGAATGACCCAATGTGCACCTTCAATATTATATACCCTTTTTGGGATAGATTTCAAATAGCTCTGATATAGCAGGAACCACTAAATTATGAAATTGCTAAATTGGGAATTGTATTTCAACCCAGAACAAGAAATGTGCTTGAACGGACACTAAATAACTCGCCCAGCTACAGCACTAGGGACAGATTTAGCTGGATATAAATTTGAGGCCTAGTATTTAGGCGCTGGGTGACCGGTATGGATTTAGTGACAGAATTAGACTGGGATATGGCCAAAAAATAAACAGACTATTGCTGGTTAAATGCACTTGGTGTGACAGCTTCACCCTGATGTAGGCTTTAGCCAAAAAACAACCACACCATTGAGGGTTAAATGCACTTGGTGACAGGCGCAGCTTGCCCCTGATTTTGTATATGGCCAAAAAATGAACAGACTATTGCTGGTTAAATGCACTTGGTGTGACAGCTTCACCCTGATGTAGGCTTTAGCCAAAAAACAACCACACCATTGAGGGTTAAATGCACTTGGTGACAGGCGCAGCTTGCCCCTGATTTTGTATATGGCCAAAAAATGAACAGACTATTGCTGGTTAAATGCACTTGGTGTGACAGCTTCACCCTGATGTAGGCTTTAGCCAAAAAACAACCACACCATTGAGGGTTAAATGCACTTGGTGACAGGCGCAGCTTGCCCCTGATTTTGTATATGGCCAAAAAATGAACAGACTATTGCTGGTTAAATGCACTTGGTGTGACAGCTTCACCCTGATGTAGGCTTTAGCCAAAAAACAACCACACCATTGAGGGTTAAATGCACTTGGTCGCAGCTTGTGCTGGCGCACCACAAGACACAAAATGGCCGCCGATCACCCCAGAAAAATGAGACTGACAAACGGTCTGTGCAGCCTAAAAACAGTGAGCAATTGAGGATCAGCAGCTCAATGATCCACAGCTGCAGATCGATCAGTTAATCAAGTCCTTTGGAGGAGTTAATCTGCCTAATCTCGCCCTACTGTCGCAGCCGCAACCTCTCCCTACGCTAATCAGAGCAGAGTGACGGGCGGCGCTATGTGACTCCAGCTTAAATAGAGGCTGGGTCACATGGTGCTCTGGCCAATCACAGCCATGCCAATAGTAGGCATGGCTGTGATGGCCTCTTGGGGCAAGTAGTATGACGCTTGTTGATTGGCTGCTTTGCAGCCTTTCAAAAAGCGCCAAGAAAGCGTCACAAAAGCGCCAAGAAAGCGACGAACACCGAACCCGAACCCGGACTTTTACGAAAATGTCCGGGTTCGGGTCCGTGTCACGGACACCCCAAAATTCGGTACGAACCCGAACTATACAGTTCGAGTTCGCTCATCCCTACTATGGAGGGCAAAGCGACTTAGTACAGCAAGAAGCTAGCCATATTTCAAATAAGTGAATTTTCAGGTTCAAGGTTAAATGAAGCATGAGAACGTGAGTTTCTCGTTAAGCCCCCCTGGTGAATGGGAGCGGAATCTGTAGACCCATTCAGTCTCTTTTTGAAGGATTCTACGATCCCAGTCACCCTTTCTGGGAGAGGGTCTCACTACTTCCAGGGGTCTTGAATTTCAAAGACTTCAAATCCCCACCATGATGTTCCCACATATGATTCGCTATAGGGGTATCCTTATTTTTCTTGATATCATTAATGTGTTCAAGGATGCGTCTGCGAAATTCCCTAAAAGTCTTTCCCACGTAATCCTTTGGACACATACACTGACAAAGATATACCACCCCCTTACTCCTACAGTTAACAAAATCTCTGATATCATATCTCTTATTTGTAACTGAGCAGATGTTGATCTTGGTATTGTTGAGGTAGCAACACGCCATGCATGACCTGCAGCGAAACATGCCGATCGGTTTTCTATCTAGCCACGTACCCTCAGGTGCTGGTCGTGAATAGTGGCTATGTACTAACTGGCCACGTATACATCTACCTCGTCTAAAGGTGATACTCGGACAGGGAGGGAGTACATCAGACACACCTGAATCCATTAGGAGAATGGGCCAATATTTTTCAATAATGGCCCTGACCTCCTGATTTTTTACATCAAAGGTGGAGATAATCCTCACGATTTCGTCCCCTTTTGGGTTGGATTCCCTAGGTACAAGAAGGGAATTACGTTCACACAGTTCCTTTTGAAAAGCCCCTCTTAGGAGCTGCTGCGGATACCCTCTCTTCCTGAAACGGTCCTGAAGTTTTTTGGACTCTTGATGGAAACTTTCTGTGTCTGAGAAATTCCTCCTCATCCTTAGGTACTGACCCCGAGGGATCCCCCTTTTTAGATTCGTGGGATGATGGCTGTCCCAATGGAGTAAACTGTTCATCGCGGTGGCCTTTCTAAAGGTGGTCGTGACTAACCTATCTCTTTCTTTGGTAACTCTAACGTCCAGAAAAGTTAGTGTGTCTGGATGAAACTCAAAGGTGAAAGACAGGCCCAACTCGTTTTTATTAAGTGCCTTAACAAAGGCATCAAATTCTTCAGCGTCACCATTCCAAATGACAAAGACATCGTCAATATAATGTGTCCAGAAGACAATCTTGTCACCCCACCAAGTCTGTACATTAGGAAAGACCACCTTATCCTCCCACCAGCCCAGGAGGAGATTAGCATAGGACGGAGCACAAGGGCTCCCCATCGCGGTCCCCCTGAGCTAGTGGAAGAACCGCGAATCGAACAGGAAAAAATTATGGGTGAGGATGAACTCGAGGATGGTCACCACAAATTCTTTGTGGGACCCGTGGCATACTGCCCTCATTTTGAGGGACTCAGCCGCCACTATCAGTCCCTTTGAATGAGGAATGGAGCTGTACAGGGATTCAACACCTATGCTTGCAAGTGAGCATGATGTTTCTATATTGATTGTCTCTATTTTACGTAGAAAATCCATAGTATCCCTTGTATAAGAAGGGAGGGCAGATACAAAGCCTTTAAGAATCCGATCGATATAGATACCGCTATTCTGGGTGACGAGTCCCTCCAACTGTGTACCATCGGTCTGTGGGTGAATGAACGTCATCTTGATCTATCAGATAAGTACTACACTGATGGTTATTATTGAAGTACCTTCTGACCTTAACATTGTATATATAGTGTAGTTTATCTCTCACAGACCAGTGCCGTTTTGGGGCGCTCCAGCCTTTCTTTATTATTTTTTCTCTTTGTTTCCTTTGTGTAATTTTTTTTTATACACTTGACTTATTATCATTAATGTTTTATACCAAATGTCCCCTGACGAACCTTAGTTATTATAAGGGGAAACGCGTTGGAAATGTTAATAGTACTGAGACTGTGAACCAAGTACTGTGCGTCAAATTGTGGGATTTTCAATTTTGTATTGTGTATTATAATGAAGTAAGGGCCTGGTAAGGACAAGTTAGCCAAGGTACGCGGACAGAGTACGCCTACCATCCAGGTGTATCTCTGGGTTGAGGTTATCAGAGTAGGGTGGAGCAGGGACAGACATAGACATATATATACGTGTTGCCCCACTGCTCATCCCATAGGCTTTGGCTGTTGGTCGGGGCCGTTACAGCTCTTTCTGTAGTGGCATTTATGTGTATTAGTCCATTTTTGGATGTTTAACAATTCTCAATAAAAGTTAAGTTTTAGATGGTTGCTTTCTGTGATAGAGGATCAACATTTAACCACATATTTTACACATCAACAGAAATGTTTTGCTGCATGAAATTATCTGAGCTGATGCTGAAGTGGACAGTGGTGTTCATCACTATTATTCAGTAACATCACAGCTTTTACTGTAAAGAAGCCTTTCATCAATGCTGGAGATTGAAACTTTTCCTCCAGCCAGAGAACAGTCTTTTATGGTGACCTCCCTGTGAAATCTGATCGCAGTGTTTCTTGCATTGACTGTATATATTTGTACAATGTTATCATGTCCCCTGTAGGCATCTTCTACTTTTAATCTTTCCTAATATGAGGATTTCCATGCCTCCATCACTTTAATTTCTTGTGCCCAAAACTGTATTTTATTATCTAGATGAGGCTGCACTAGAAATGATAGATTTTTTTGTGGGGGGGAGCCAAATTGAAAGTGCTCCAATTGGCCTGAAAACACTTTCCTACTAGATCTCCTACGACTAAACTTTTTTGTTTTGTCTTTCTTTTTTATTTTATTTTTAAAGTGTGAAAGGGGAGAAAAAACATCTTAGTGCCCCCAGTAGAGCCAATGTCCCCAGAATGCCCTCATGTGTTCCAATGACCCGTACTGTGTGCCACTAGAAAAAACACTTAGTGCCCCCAGTTGAGCTTAGGTGCCCATAGTGCCCCTATAATTTGTGACAGTATAAAATACTCCTATATAGTGCCCCCAAAAGATGCTCCATAGTGCTCCTCCCCTGTCCCCATAGTCTGCCAGTATAAAATGCCCCTATAGACTGCCCTATTAATGCTCCTCTCCCCCTTCCCCATAGTGGCACCAAAATGGTTGCCAGTATTAAATGCCCCTATATAATGCCCCCATAGTGCTCTTCTCCCCCACTTCTCCATAGTGCCCCCCATAATGCGTGCCAGTAAATAGGGCCCCCAGTAAATGCCCCCATAGTGCTCCTTTACCCCCCCCACTTCTCCATAGAGCCCTTCATAATGAGTGCCAGTATATAGAGCCCCCAATAGATGCATCCCCTCTTCTCCATAGTGACCCCCCATATTGTGCCAGTATATAGGGCCCCAGTAGATGCATCCCCTCTTCTCCATAGTGACCCCCCATATTGTGCCAGTATATTGGGCCCCCATAGTGCTTTCCCTCTTCTCCATAGTGCCCCTCCATATTGTGCCAGTATATAGTGCCCCCATAGTGCCCCTCCATATTGTGCCAGTATATAGGGCCCCACCCCCCTTCTTGCCATAGTATACTATAAATAATAAAAACTATAAACACATATACTTACCTTATGCTACTTAGTGATGCGATGCAGGCCTCTTCCGGCCTGTGTCCCGCTCTGTACGGCTCAGGCGGCGCGATGACGTCATCGCGCCGCCTGCCTCGGCCTCTCATAGGCTACAGGCACTAAGCCTGTAGCCTATCAGAGGAAGGGCCAAGGGAGACACTCTCCCCTGCTCCTCGGTACCGTTCATCTGTATCGCTGTCCTGAGGATGGCGATACAGATGAATTTGGAGATGAGCGCTTCCTCAATGGAAGCGCTCATCTCAACTCCTGCTGCCTCCGGACAGAAAGGGCCCCCCTCCGGCACTGGGCCCTGCTGACGGCGCCCCCCTCTTCTGTCCTGAGGGATGCGCTCCGTGCGGTCGCACCCCTCGCCCACCTCTAGAAACGGCCCTGGTCTCAGTTTGCAGATGTGCATCTGGTTCACGTACCACAGAGTCCAATACAATAAAGTCTGGCACTGTGGAGTAAAATAAAAAATGGAAGATACCTCACACAAAAACCCCCGCCAGCAAAGATGATATAATTTCTGCCTCTACCACTCCTGCCATCCGAGATTGCACTGATGCAACATTTGAGCCCGCAATAGAGTCCACTATTTCGATAAACGACAACAGTGACATAGTCAATATGTCAGATTAGGTATACAGCTCTGTGCAAAAATTTTGGTATATTTTTTTTTTTTTACTTTTTGTAATAATTTTCAGCGGTTGTTTTGGGGGAAAAAGTGCAATTGGACAATCTGTGGCAAAAATATATGCTGCTGGTGACTAGTGAAGGCCTTGTGGTTCTCCCAACAGTCGTTTCGCTGCAAACTTTGCCCGTTCGCGATTCGCCGAAAACATGCGAACAGATGGCGATGTCCGTCAGCGCCGTATTCTTTTGCATTGCGCCGAACTTTGACCCATGACACACACATCAGGTGGGACAGGACAGCCAATTGAGACGTTTCAGCACATGGACACACCCCCACCCTATAACAGAACCCGATCTGGCAGCCATTTTACATTCTGTGTTTTGCAAGTGTAGGTAGAGGTTGCTTTGTGGAGCAGGGACAGACTTTTAGGGACACCAAACGTTAGCTAATAGAGCCATAAAAGTCCTTTTAACCGCCTCCGGACTGCCTAACGCAGGATTGCGGTCCGGAGGCGGACGATTCATTCCTCGTCCGACGCACAGCGCCGGCCCACGCATGCGCATTGCGAGCCGGCAAAAGTTCAAGGAGTATTTCGTCACCAGCCTGCCAGCCAATGACCATCGCTGGCAGGCTGGTGTCACAACCAGACAGCTGAGAAGCTCTGACAGAGGCCTTTCAGAACCTCCTCCTTGAGTTCTCTTTGTTGTGCTGTTCAGTTCCTCATCTCGTTAGCCTCTCTCAGCTGTCATGGAGTTGGACTGATTGCTTCCCTTTAAATTCCTCCCCATGGTGCATTACTGGCCGGCTTATACTACTTCCTGGAGTGTGTGTATGCTGATCTTGTTTTCCAGTCTGCTACAAAGTTAAGTGCTGAACATTTATCTGTTATTTTCTGTTTGCTGGATCCCAGGTGACCCTGACTCCCTCCGTGTCTGGTGTAGGGAGCCGGTGGTCGTGTCCCCTCACTATTGTAGGGTGTTCAGGGGTTATATAGTCGAGGTACGT
This sequence comes from Bufo gargarizans, assembly GCF_014858855.1. Lineage (NCBI taxonomy): Eukaryota > Metazoa > Chordata > Amphibia > Anura > Bufonidae > Bufo > Bufo gargarizans. The sequence goes on along the minus strand of NC_058082.1, from coordinate 562,208,313 downwards.
GGATATGCAAACTTCCACCTCTGGGATCTTTGCATAGGCTGAGCAGCCAGGGAAAGTCTCAGGTCTTGTGCAAGGGTCTCCCTTTTGGTTCCTTAGCTTTGGATCCACTCAGTCATATATGCATGTTGCTTTCTCTTGTTTCCTGTACACCGTCCGTGACAGCTGGTTTTTAAAAAAAAAAAAACTAATCAAAAGCCATTTAACACTTTATATTTATAAATATAAGGTGTTAAATGGCTTCTGTGCTCCTCTGCTGGTCCTTTGGCAGCCCCCAACTTCAGCCGCACCAGTATTTCCCCCTTTCACCACCCAGTCTGGAGTTCGGGTTGAGACAGCTCAGATCGGATCTGCACTGTTTATTTTTTTTTAGCTGTTCTTGACTGCGGAGCTCTTGGACTTATTCGTGGCAGAAACAAATCGGTATACCACTCAATTTATAGCCGCCAACCCGGGAAGCTTTTATGCCCAGTCTTTCCGGTGAAAACCCGTCCAAGTTTCCGAATTTAAAACTTTTCTGGGCCTTCTCCTCAACATGGGCCTAACAAAAAAGCATGAATTGCGGTCATATTGGTCCACGAGCCAAATTCATCACATGCCCATGTTCTCTGCTGCCATGTCCAGGACACGATTTGAGACCATCCTGCGTTTCCTGCACTTTAGTGACAACAGCACCTCTCGTCCCAGAGGCCACCCAGCTTTTGACCGGCTCCACAAAATTCGGCCCCTCATAGACCACTTCAACCAGAAATTTGCAGATTTGTATACCCCTGAGCAAAACATCTGCATAGACGAGTCCCTTATACATTTTACCGGGCGCCTTGGCTTCAAACAATACATCCCAAGCAAGCGCGCCCGGTATGGGGGTCAAATTGTATAAGCTCTGTGAAAGGGCCACAGGCTATTCGCACACATTTCATGGCATTTGTTTTTAGAACAGATTGGCTGCTGTGGCACCGCGCAACTTACTCGTCGGGGCTTCCCCCAACGGCTCGTTACCACCTGTCTTGCAAGGGAGGAGAGGGCTGCCTTGTGCAACGAAGAACTGCTCGTGGTGAAATGGAGAGACAAGCGTGACGTTTACATGCTCTCCTCCATTCACGCAGACACGACAATACAAATTGAACGAGCAATCAGTGTCATTGAAAAGCCCCTCTCGGTCCACGACTATAATTTGCTCATGGGAGGGGTGGACTTCAATGACCAAATGTTGGCTCCTTATTTAGTGTCCCGCCGCACCAGACGCTGGTATATAAAGGTGTCTGTATATTTAATTCAATTGGCACTGTATAATAGTTCTCTACAGTAAGGCTGGGAGAACAGGATCCTTCCTCAAATGATTTAGGGGATCTATATACCTGCTTCCACAAAATACTGATTAAGTGGATTGATATACCTGCTTCCACCAAATATTGATTGAGGCCTGCGATACACCCGATTCCTCAAAATACTGATTAAGGGGTTTGATATACCTGCTTCCACAAAATACTGATTAAGGGGTTTGATATACCTGCTTCCACAAACTACAGATTGAGGGGCGCGATATACCTGCTTCTGCAAAATACTGATTGAGGGGTGCGATATACCTGCTTTCACCAAATATTGATTAAGTGGTTCTATATACCTACTTCCACAAATTACTGATTAAGAGGTTTGATATACCTGCTTCCACCAAATACTCATTTACGGGTGCGATATACCTGCTTTTACCAAATATTAATTAAGGGGTTCTATATACCTACTTCCACAAAATACTGATTGAGGGGTGCGATATACCTGCTTCTACAAAATACAGATTGAGTGGTGCGATATACCTGCTTTCACCAAATATTGATTGAGGCCTGCCATATACCTGCTTCCACAAATACTGCTCTTCCATAGGGACTTTGGCACAGGGTCATTTTGAAAATGACAGGCAGAGGAAGGGGCAGGCCATTTCACAGGGGTGGTAGGGGTCGGGCAGGTGCACCAGGCCGGAGCCTAAGTGGGAAGTTGGAGAAGGTGCGTGCAATTACGTCAAAGGACGCGCCAGAGTTGGTTAAGTGGCTCACTCAGCCTTCCACTTCTGCACCCTGCTCAACCTCTGTACCTGCACCCATCTCACTTTCTGTTGTGTGCACCCCCAATGACACCACCACCACCAGAGGAATTATTTTCCCATCCATTCCCAGACCTTACCAATGTGCCCGCCATTATTGGCATCGGAAGAGGAAGAGGAGGTAACAACGGCCGCCACCCAGTGGTCTGACAATACCTAGATCAGCCCAAGGGGGGTGGTCCCCACTGTTGCTGCCTACTCCGAGATATCTAATGTCAGTGGTGGTAAAGGTGACGATGATGACGTGTCGATGGATGTCACGTGGGTGCCCACAAGAGAGGAAGAGGAGGGGAGGTCAGAGGGAAAGATGGAGCAGCAGATAGGGAGTAGAAGGAGGAGAAGCAGGCAGAACTCGCAGTACACAGGAGGCAAAAAGGAGACTGCAAATGTATCTGGAGCGATCCATCCACCATGCGCGGTCACATCTTGCGCTCCCAGGATGCCGGCCTTTGCCTTCACAGTGTAGGGCTTTTTTTAACATGTTAGCTGCTGACAATAGTGTTGCCATCTGCAGCTTGTACTGTCAACGCATAAGTCGCGGTAAGCCCAACACTCACCTAGGGACGACCGCCTTAAGAAGGCACCTGGCCTCCCATCACCGTGCCCAGTGGGAGCAACGCTGTCAGAACACACAAAACCACACTCCCGGCGCTCAAGGTCCTGCCATTTCTCCTGATAACCCTCTTGCCCAACTCCTAGCCCACCAACTAATGCCAAATAAATTGTGGGACTCGGAGGCCTTTAGAAAATTTGTGGCCATTGGCACACTGCAATGGAAGGTCCCCAGAATGAAATATTTCTCCCAGAAAGGCATCCCAGAGCTATATGGCCATGTTCAGCAGCAAGTGAATGTATCTCTGGCAGACAGTGTCGGTGCCAAGATACATCTGACCACAGACACGTGGTCAACATGGGCAGGGAAGGTACATAAAACTTTTACTGCCCACTGGGTGACCTTCTGACGGCCATCAAGCATGTAACCCGTGAGGATTTGGTGTTACCGCTATGAATTGCATGCAAGCCTGCCTCTTCTTCTCCACCTCCGTCTCCTCCTCGGCTGACTCCTCCTTTTCCACTGCTACCGCCTCTTCTGCTGCACCCCCACACCAGTCCTGCACTGCTTTCAGCTCTGTGGTTTCAGCTCTGTGGTCGATCAGTGGCTAACCCTGCTCAATTAGACAGTTGGCAAAGTGGTGTGCGACAATAGTGCCAATCTGCTGAGCGCGCTGAAACACGGCAAAATGACACACGTGCATGGCACACGTCCTAAACTTAGTTGTGCAGCGATTCGTTGCCAAATACCCCGGGGTCCAGGACGTCTTGCGGCAGGCCAGGAAAATCTCTGGCCATTTTAGAAGATCTTACACGGCCATGGCTCGCCTTGCTGACGTTCAGCGGCGACATCACCTGCCCGTCAGACGTCCGATTTGTGACAGCCGACGCACTGGAACTCCACCTTGTATATGCTTGATAGGCTGCTCCAGCAGCAACGTGCCATTAATGAATACCTGTATGAACTCTGCAGCAGGATAGGTTTTGGGGAGATTGGTTTCTTTTAACTGTCCAAGTGGCTGCTCATGCGTGACTTCTGCGGCCATTTGATGAGATCACCAAACTGGTCAGTTGCAGCCAGGGCGCCATCAGTGACATCGTACCTTACGCCTTCTTTCTGGAGCGTGCATTGCATCATGTCATTGATCAAGCCATTGAGGAGCAGGAGCTGGAAGATGAGGAATTCGCAATGCTGAATGAATTTCCAGGGGGGCTACTCCATCTGAGAGAAGTCAGCAGGAGTCTGAAGAGGAGTCAGAGGAGGATGGTGGCTGGGGGGGGGGGGTGGAGGAGGAGCAAGAAGAGCAGGCTTTGAGGGGGACTTTAAACTTTTCGGGGATCCCTGGTGTTGTCCGTTGCTTGGGGGAGGAAACCGAGGACGACATTCTCCTGGGCGATCAGCAGGAGCTTCAAATTTGGTGTAAATGGGGGCCTTCATGCTGCAGTGTTTGAAGAGGAACCCCCGTATAAAAAGCATAAAGGGCAAGGACCAGTACTGGGTGGCAACGTACTTAAACCCCCAGTACAAACTGGCGGAAATTTTACCAGCATCACAGAGGGTTTGCAGAATGCAGCATTTCCAGGCCTTGCTGCGAGAGATGCTGCATTTTGCTGTTGCAGGCGCTGGCAGAGGAATTTCCACCCATAGCGAAACAGTTGAGGGTACCAATCCTACTGTGCCTGCAAGAAGAGGGCGGTTTGAAGATGTGTTGGTCACTTCGATTAGGAGATCATTCTTGCAGCCAACCCATCAACAGCCGCCCTCCGGATCCAGCCTCAGGGAACTCCTAGACCGACAGGTGTCCGACTGCATCGGGTTAACGGCCGATGTGGACGCTCTGAGAAGCAAGGAACCCCTGGACTACTGGGTCTGCAGGCTTGACCTGTAACAATGAATGAGGCAAGGATCTCGGAGGAATTTAACACCTGTGACAAACACGTGTAATTGAATTTACTGATGCCAGCCCACACATATCCGCCACCACACAGAACAAAGAATGGTCCTTGTCATATGTATATACAGCGGCATAAAAGGCCTTTTCTGTCAGGTTAATGCCTAATTTTTGGGGCCTGTACTGGCCGACAGTAAAATTTGTATCCAGTGACTGCCTAAAGTACCTCCAGCCACATAATCACAAGTTCTTTTCTGTCAGGTGAATGCCTAATGTTTGGTGCCTCTACTCCAGTGGCCTACAGTAAAATTTTTATCCATTGACCGGCTAATGGACCGCAAGCCACATAATCACAAGTTCTTTTTGGTCAGGAGAATGCCTAATTTTTGGGGCCTGTACTCCTGTGGCCTAAAATAAAATTCTTCTAGGCTCCAGCAGGGCACATTTTTGAGAGTTTCCCATTAAGACGCATAAAAATGGCCCCTGATTAAAATACATTTTGCGTGGGAATTTTTGCCATTGATCCCCCTCTGGTATGTCACTGTCCATGTTGTGGGACTATTTGTGCACTTCTAGTAAGTATTTTGTGGCTGCAAATATGACCTGAAGTTTTTTCAGGTTCGCCTGCCATTAAAGTGAATGGGGTCCGCCGCAAACGCGCGGTTCGCGAACATTTGATCGCGAACACGGATTCGCTAAACGTCCCAGCCGATGTTAGTCTATCACTACTGGTGACACAGGAAAACATGCCTTTTTGTGCACATACAAACTGTAAAAATAATATCACAAAAACAAAGACAGGTGCACTCTGCGGTCTTACTAACCCTAATACTGGTGTAAAAATTGATAGATTAGCCAACATATCCTGCTTGGAGGACATGTCTGAGCCAGAACACCGCGCCAAGGTTTTTCAAGTAGCTCGGGACCTAGCGCTAAACCTTCCTGAGCCATATGGTCAATACCAGGAGCCAGTGGGCAAATTACAGGAGCGCAAGGTCCGACTCAATACCTGTCTTTGTTTTTGTTGGATTATGTATACTGTTTATCACATCCACACATTTGCTATTCTGTGTAGGATGTCCATTGTGGTACTTGTGGTCCGCTGCAGGCATCCTCCATTGTATGCATTTTTGCTGGGGATTGCCATTAGCAGCGGACCACAAGTGCAGGATCTGCCCCCCCAGTATCGATGCACCACTCCATATGGGGTTGAGCACTTCCTGCTTTTTAATACCACGCCAATCTGTAGTTTGCACATACAAACTGCAGACGTTTTGCAACAGATTTTTTGGGGGGTAAAAAACATGTGTAAGTGGATATCCCCAGGCTGCGACCAAAACATTAAGGCTACATGCACACGACAGTGAAAAAAAAGTCAGTTAAAACGGACCTTTCTGATGCCTTTCTGAGAGACGGACGTTAAAAATTGACCTAATGGGGGCAGTCTGTCAGTGAAAACCGGACAAGATAGAACATGTTCTATTTTTTTACGTCTGTTTTTCACTGACAGTCAAAAAAACTGCAGTGTGAATAACCCCATAGACTACCATTGGTCTTAAAACAGATGTGTGATGGCCATTAAAAAAAAAAAAAGTACGTTACATGTCCGTTTTTCACTCGTGTGCGTGTAGCCTAACTGCTGCTGACACACTAAAATCTTCTTATGCATGTTCATTGTTCACTTATAAACTATGGAAATATTGCAGCATTTGGATGTTCCCAGGCTGCAACCAAAGTATATAGTGCACTACTGGTAACGCACTGGATAGGTCATCAATATCTGATTGGCGGGACCCCCCCTATAAGCTATTTGAAGGCAGCAAAGCTCTCAGTAGGTCCACGGCCTTCTCGCTGCTTTCTCTAGGCTGAGTGACGACATGTTCATCGCTGCTGTTGCTGTTGACACATGCAATGTTCAAGTATAAATGATTAAAAAAATTGCCTCAGGTTTTTTTGGGGTAAATTATACAGAACACTGCTGCTGGCGCATTAAAATACACTTATTGCAATGCCTACTTAGTAATAGCACAGGCGCAATTGGACATCCCCCGATTACGAGATAAGTATACATTGCTCTGTCTCCATATCTTCAAATCCCTGCCCTTTTCACCTCACTAGTGTACTTAATTTTAAATGTAAAATGGCGCTCTGCTTTGCACAATCGCACGAATATTTCGAATTTGTTTGGAGGAAGAATTTTTGCAAAATTTGTTAAGAGTCTGATTAGTTTAGACTAGAATCACTCATCTCTAGGCTGCAGTAATGTTTTGTAAATCAGTACGATTAAGTTGTCAATGTTTCCTTTAATACATGGCATTATTCTGTTAACCTTAGGCCTCATGCACACGACAGTTTATTTTCACGGTCCGCAAAAACGGGGTCCGTAGGTCCGTGATCCGTGACCGTTTTTTCGTCCGTGGGTCTTCCTTGATTTTTGGAGGATCCACGGACATGAAAAAAAAGTCGTTTTGGTGTCCGCCTGGCCGTGCGGAGCCAAACGGATCCGTCCTGAATTACAATGCAAGTCAATGGGGACGGATCCGTTTGACGTTGACACAATATGGTGCCATTTCAAACAGATCCGTCCCCTCTGACTTTCAATGTAAAGTCTGGAGTTCTTTTATACCATCGGATTGGAGTTTTCTCCAATCCGATAGTATATTTTAACTTGAAGCGTCCCCATCACCATGGGAACGCCTCTATGTTAGAATATACTGTCGGATATGAGCTACTTCGTGAAACTCAGATCCGACAGTATATTCTAACACAGAGGCGTTCCCATGGTGATGGGGACGCTTCTAGTTAGAATACACTACAAACTTTGTACAATACTGCCCCCTGCTGCCTGGCAGCACCCGATCTCTTACAGGGGGATATGATAGCACAATTAACCCCTTCAGGTGCGGCACCTAAAGGGGTTAATTGTACTATCATATTCCCCTGTTAGAGATCAGGGCTGCCAGGCAGCAGGGGGCAGACCCCCCCCCCCTCCCCAGTTTGAATATTGTTGGTGGCACAGTGTGCGCCCACCATCGGGCCCCCCCTTCCTCCCTCTATTGTTAGAAATCGTTGGTGGCACAGTGTTTGCCCACCATCGCCCCCCCCCTCCCTCCCTCTATTGTAATAAATCGTTGGTGGCACAGTGTGCCAACCACCATCGGGCCCCCCTCCCTCTATAGCAGTAACAACATGGGTGGCAGTGTGCGGCCTCCCATTTCCCCCCCCCCCCCCCCATCATTGGTGGCAGCGGAGTTCCGATCGGAGTCCCAGTTTAATCGCTGGGGCTCCGATCGGTAACCATGGCAACCAGGACACTACTGCAGTCCTGGTTGCCATGGTTACTTAGCAATAGTACAATAGTAGAAGACTCATAGTTACCTGCTTGCTGCTGCGATGTCTGTGAACGGCCGGGAGCTCCTCCTACTGGTAAGTGAAAGGTCTGTGCGGCGCATTGCTAAAGAACTGTCACTTACCAGTAGGAGGAGCTCCCGGCCGTTCACAGACATCGCAGCAGCAAGCAGGTAAGTATGAATCTTCTACTGTTGTACTATTGCTAAGTAACCATGGCAATAAGGACGGAAAAAAGGACGGAAAAAAGAAACGGGTCACAATATTAGCTAGGAAAAAATGGGAGAATGAACTTCAATTCTTTACAGAAGAAAAATGGAACGATGCATTAAAGAACTACTCTCGAGTCTCAAATAGGGGTTCACATAAGATTTCACAATTCTTTGTAGTCCACAGGTTGCATAGATCCCCATGGATATTGAAAAGAATGGGTGTTAGAGCCTCGGATGATTGCGTAAAATGTGGGGGAGAGAGAGCGGATTTAATGCATTGTTTTTGGAGATGCCCCAGATTGTTTAGATATTGGACAGAAATAACAGATATTATATATCGAATTTTGAAGGTTCAAATATCAGAAGATCCCATGACCTGTATTTTGGGGGCAACCGAACACCTGGGTCTAAATAGAGATATAAGTATGGTCCTGAGTAAGGTGCTATTTCAAGCTAGACTCTTAATACTTAAGAAATGGGTAGGTGCTGACCCTCCAACAGTTCGGCAGTGGAGAAAAGCAGTGGATGATCTGATTAAAGAAGAACGGGTGATGGAGGGTCATAGTAGAAAAGAAAAAACTATGGATGAAATATGGAAGAGGTGGCTACTTTAGGGCTGGATAGACAATTTTTTTTTTTTTTTTTTTTACACGTCTCCCTCTCCCACTCCCCAAGGGAGGTGGGAGGTTGGGTAATTGGGGAGTAAAAATACTTGGGTATGTACAGAATTTGATTGGAATGTTTTCTCTTTTTGATGGCTCAAAAAAAAAAAAAAAAGGGAAGGAAGGGGGAGGAAAGGGAAAAAAGGGAGAGAAAAAAAAAAAAAAGGGGAAAAGAATCTCCTGTTACCATTTTCTACTGCTGAGAGTGTGCAGTTTAGGTATTATTATTTATTTTCTATTATATTCTTTTGGTATATTTTGTACTTTCCTACATGGCTCCACATGGTTGGAGCACTACTCCTGTGTGCGTACACTTTGGGCATATTTACTAACACCCTGGACCATTCACATCCTTTGTACAGACATCTATGTTCTTAGTCATTCGCCAGACGTGAGATCTCTTGTACTTGTATGCATAATTGCTAACTGAATCTGGAGTGTCTGTCACTATATGATGTTCTGATGTAATGATGAAAAATGGTTACATTGTTTTTCTATTTGAATATTTTTTAAACCCAATAAAAAACTACAAAAAAAAAACCGGAACTCCGCTGCCACCAATGATGGGGGGGGGGGGGGAATGGGAGGCCGCACACTGCCACCAATGTTGTTACTGCTATAGAGGGAGGGGGGCCGATGGTGGGCGCACACTGTGCCACCAACGATTTATTACAATAGAGGGAGGGAGGGGGGGGCGATGGTGGGCGCACACTGTGCCACCAGCGATTTATTACAATAGAGGGAGGGAGGGGGGGCGATGGTGGGCGCACACTGTGCCACCAACGATTTCTAAAATTAGAGGGAGGAAGGGGGGGCCCGATGGGGGGCGCACACTGTGCCACCAACGATATTCAAACTGGGGAGGGGGGGGTCTGCCCCCTGCTGCCTGGCAGCCCTGATCTCTTACAGGGGAATATGATAGTACAATTAACCCGTTTAGGTGCCGCACCTGAAGGGGTTAATTGTGCTATCATATCCCCCTGTAAGAGATCGGGTGCTGCCAGGCAGCAGGGGGCAGTCTTGTACAAAGTTTGTAGTGTATTCTAACTAGAAGCGTCCCCATCACCATGGGAACGCTTCTGTGTTAGAATTTACTGTCGGATATGAGTTTTCACGAAGTGAAAACTTAGATCAGAAAAAGCTTTTATGCAGACGGATCTTCGGATCCGTCTGTATGAAAGCAACCTACGGCCACGGATCACGGACACGGATGCCAATCTTGTGTGCATCCGTGTTCTTTCACGGACCCATTGACTTGAATGGGTCCGTGAACCGTTGTCCGTCAAAAAAATAGGACAGGTCATATTTTTTTTGACGGACAAGATACACGGATCACGGCCTTGGCTGCAAAACGGTGCATTTTCCGATTTTTCCACGGACCCATTGAAAGTCAATGGGTCCGCGAAAAAAAACTGAAAACGGCACAACGGCCACGGATGCACACAACGGTCGTGTGCATGAGGCCTTAGAAGGAGCTGACATTGCGTTATCGTGCTACTTATTTACACTGCAGAACTTTACATGAACTCTGACGCTGGGTTCAGACCTGAGCGTTTTACATCGCGTTCCTACGCGCTGTAAAACGCTCAATAGGCAAGAACCAATGATTCTCTATGGGAATGGTTCTCACCTGAGCGTTTTACAGCGCGTACGATCGCGCTGTAAAACGCCCGACGCCCCAAGAAGTACATGAGCTTCTTTGGGGCGTCTTGTCGCGCGTTCCCGTACATAGACTTCCGGGAACGCGCGACAATGGGAGTTCACTTGTCTCTGTATGCGCGATTGCAAACGCCGTTACAATCGCGCATACAGAGCGCGACATCCCGAACACTCAGGTCTGAACCCAGCGTTAGAGGACCCTGCGATTTTCCATTTTAGAGTTTTAGTTTTTCACTCCCCGCCTTCCTATAGTCCTAATTTTTTTATTTTTTTCCGTTCACATAGCCTTATGAGGGCTTATTTTTTGTGGGGACAAATTGTACTTTCTAATGGTGCTATTTACGGTTGCATACAATGTAGTGGGAAGCGAAAACAAAATTCCAAAGGGGGTGGAATTGGAAAAAAAACGCAATTCTGATAAAGGTTTTTTTTACACCGTTCACTATGCGGTAAAATTGACCTATTAACATCATTCTCCAGGTCAGTACAGTTACAACAATACCATACTTGTATAATTTTTCTTGCGTTTTAATACAGATTTTTTTTATTAAACCCTTGAGAAAAATAAAAAAAATTATCACTATATTCTGACCCCAAATAACTTTTTTTGTAGTTATGTGTAGAGGGCTGTGTAAGGACTTACCTTTTGCGGGGCGATCTGTACTTTTCAGTGATACCAATTTGAATTGTATGTGACTTTTTGATCACTTTTTATAAAAAAATTATTGGGGAGTTAAAGTAACAAAAAACGGGGAATTGGCATTTTTTTTTCCTGTTGCACCATTTTTATATATACTATTAATATTGTTATATTTTAATTGTATGGGCATTTTCGCATGTTGAGATGCCCATGATGTTTATTTTTTTATTGGTTAAGTATTTTTATTTTATGGAAAGGGGGTGATTTTATATTTTTGTTTATATATTTTAAAAAACTATTTTTTTACTTTTTTTTAAGTGACAATAACTGGCAATCATTAGATTGCTTATTGTGTTCATTGGTGGGCATATAGCCATCATTGAACACCTAATTTTAAATATAACAATACAGTGCTGCCACCTAGTGGCCTGTATTGGTATATTCCTCTAATAGACTCCAAAGCCTGCTTGAGGCTTGGGGCTATTAGTGTACTGTAACAGGTTCCCCAATCTCATCCAGGGAACGCTGTTACAGGAGCAGAAGCACGTGGCTTACGGACTTCTGAGATGCTGTGGTAAATCCCGGCGGCTATAGTGCCCGCTGCATGTGCGAGCAGGCGCCATGTTTAAAAACTGGACTTGTACTACATGTATTGCGGAGGTCCTGAAGGGGTTAAAGGGGTTGTCTCATTACAAACACATCCCCAATCACCTGTATAGAGGATAAGTGTCTGATTGGCAGAGGTCAGACCGTTGGGGCCCCCATCAGTTATGAGAACTTGGGTTCCATTCGCCTGTATGAATAAAGAAACCGGTCATGCTGTTACGCAGTTCCTCTGGCATCAGAACTACACAGCTCTAACCACCTCCTGTTCAAGTTAATTGAAGCAGCATTGTGGTACAAAGCTTAGTTTAATTTGCCGATCTGATATTAATTGCCCATTCTGAGAATAGGCCATAAAAAAAAAAAAAATCATGGAGAACCCCATAACTAAAAAGTGCATGTGCAATAAGGGAGAAGTTGAATACAATCCTTCAAGAAACCAAAAAACACTACCTACCACAGTCAACATAACCATAGAGCATTTACTCCACTGCTGGAGAAGTTTACTGGAAAGTGTCATTTCATCAGTCTAAAGAGGACTTGCAGAAATCTCACCTGATGATCCAGTGGAACATTTTGCTTTTCCTCAGGACAGTCCTGTGAATATAGAGGACTAGGACATCTCTCTGGTGGATTTCTCTTACTGGACTCATCTATAGGAGAAAAACCCAGTGACTGAATACATTGTCTATATGTGATGATCAGATGATGGGTGAATCTAGGTGATCCTCAAACCTGGTTTCCTCTATAATGAAGGAAGGTCCCCTCTTACATACCTGGTGATGTGAGGGGCTGGTGATCCTTAATCAGGACATGCTTGTACAGATCCTTGTGTCCTTCTAAATACTCCCACTCCTCCATGGAGAAATAGACAGTGACATCCTGACACCTTATAGGAACCTGACACACACAATCATACAGTCATCCTCCAGACATCTCCTTGGCGTTATTGTATAATGTCCCAGGATTCCCAGCAGCGCTCACCTCTCCGGTCAGCAGCTCAGTGATCCTGTTGGTAAGTTCTAGGATCTTCTGCTCATGTATCAGTGAATGAGGTGGAGTCTTTGTGATGGCTCCTGGGGTCCTGCTCCATTCTCCTGACACATGGGGTGTCACACACTCACCAGACGACTTTTTCACTACTGTGTAATCCTGTGTATGGGGAGAAACCGATCACTACATGTATTCTAAGAATCCTTCACCTTTCCTATCATTTACCTGTATTATTAATAGAGATAAGAGTGATGTCATGTGAGACTCTCACCTCTCCTGTTAGCAAGTAGATGATCTCCAGGGTGAGGTCTAATATCCTTGCAGCCATGAGGTTTCTGCCCTCGACCATCCTTGGTGGATCACTGATGGAAAGCAGCATTGTGTTTCAAAGAACACTTGAAATGTTGGACTCCAGAATCTAAGGAACAAGTAGGATTTACTTCAAGCTCACATTTTTAGATCATCTTACATGAAGAACAGTGCATAATTGGCAACTTTTTGAAGCCACTAATGTGGGAGGGGAGAAATTATTCATCCTGCTGCAAGACCCATTTTATAGTATACCCCTTTTACTAATGAGACCCATCAGTCATATCCCCTTTTACTGCAGGCTCCACTCCATCAGTATATGTATGGGTGCCAGGACTGCATCTGATGACATTAGTTCTGGTTCCACACACAGATAGGGCAGCTCTTTGGGACCCCATGATGCTTTCCCAGCACCCAGAAGATTTGATAACTCTTTTGGAGGTCTTTCCTTTTTCAGTAAACCTCACTGAGTGCTGACAAGTATGGAATAGTGTCTCCTTAATTAGGAACGATAAAGGGATACGAATAGCATACAGTGGAGGTGAAGCCGCTATTGATGTGTACGAATATGAAAAGCAAATAATCCAGGGCTCAGAGACTGAAAGAAGCCAAGATGTCAGGAGGTATGGGTATGAGATCATTGTAAGATATGACTTACTCTACTTTAGAGGGTTGTAGACAGCACATCAACTTACCACCGTCCTGGATCAAATGTCCATATTGGAGATAATTTTCCACCGATAGGTTCTCAGTGCTCCACCACCAGTCCTCCGAATGTACTAGAGCTCCAAAGTCTAATTACTGTATGTATAGGTTTATAATAAGAGTCCTTGTAATATGTTCTTTGGGAATGGAAGTGAGAATGCCTTACTTCAGTAGACATAATAGGGAACATACAAACAGTATAAACTTAATACAATCCATGCCGGCTGACAGGAAGCACGGAAACAGGAAGTGACATCATGTTAACATTGTACATGTGTACTGTACAATGTTAGTTTTACCTTCCAAATGAAATGATTAAACAGCAACTAGGAACATCCTGGAGTTACTACCTAATGGGAGCGCAGTCTTGCTCTAAAATTGGCTCCTACTCAACCAGCTGACCACAGGAATTGCATTGTGATCTACATGGAGGAAGTTTGTGTTCCACAGACAAAAAATTCCTGGAGTTCCAAAGACAGGAAGTGCCATGTGTTCCATTAATAGGAAGTCTGTGTTCCACAGACAGGAAGTGCCATGTGTTCCATTTACAGGAAGTCTGTGTTCCACAGACAGGAAGTGCCATGTGTTCCATTTACAGGAAGTCTGTGTTCCTCAGACAGGAAGCGCCATGTGTTCCATTTACAGGAAGTCTGTGTTCCATAGACAGGAAGTGCCATGTGTTCCATTTACAAGAAGTCTGTGTTCCACTGAGACAGGACACCTAATGTAGTGCAATGTAAACAAAAAAGTAAAGAATAATTTCTATATTCAAATAAAAAAGATGAAGACTCCTTTATGATGGTATTTAAAGTGGTTGCCCCACAAAAAATATTTCACAGCTTTCAATCCAGCACCTGGATCTGAACACTTTTGTGATTGCATGTAATTAAAATTATTACTGTTAAAGCTACTAATTTATTCAATGAAATCTATCTGTATAGCACCACCTACCATTTGCCATTTTTCACATTTCTTTGACATTGGAAGCACATGCTCAGTTCAATACTTCAAATTCCATTAGCTGCAATAGCATACCTCCCAACCATCCCGCCTCCGGCAGGACAGTCCCAGATTTCAGTGGCCGTCTAGCGGTCCCAGTACGAGGGAGGAAGGTCCAGCTCTCAGGCAGCTGTCCCTGCTTCAGCAGAGACAGTTGCCTGCAATGATGAAGCAGAGAGTGGTCAGCTCCTTGCTCCATCATTCCTCTGCACTGCTAGTCTGGGCAGGGGCGGGCCAGTAGTCAGCCTCTGCTCCTCCTCCTCCTACACAGACCAGAGCAGCCGATGTGTATCCTGCTGGTGCTGGGGAACGGGGTGAGTATCTAAAGTTTTTTTTTTTTTTACTTTCTGTAAAGGGGTTACATTCCTGGGCATATTTCTGTGAAGGGGCACAATCCTGGGCATATTACTGTAAAGGGGCACAATCTTGTGCATATTACTCTGAGGGGGCACAATCCTGGGCATATTACTCTGAGGGGGCACAGCTGGGTATATAACTGTGAAGGGGCAAAATCATTTTTTACTCCTTGCCTTCCCAAGCCATGATTTTTATTTTTCCTTTCACATAGCCATTTAGGGCGCTTGTTTTTTTTTTGCAGGAGAAGTTGTATTCAATGTTGAGCGAACTTGTGTTTCAAGGTCAGCGTACAAGGTTTGGGTTATCTAAGAATTCCGTTATGGATTCTGTCACCACAAACCATTTATTCTTAGATAACCAGAACCTTGAACGCCAAACTTGAAACACAAGTTCGCTCATCCCTAGTTGTATTTTCTAATGCCACCATTTAATATTGTATTGCATGCAGTATATTGTGAAGCTGAAAAAAATAATAATAAATTGCATGGAATTAGAAGAAAAATCTAAAATTCCGGCGCAGTTTTATTGATGTTGTTTTTTATGTTGTTGTCTGTGAGGAAAAAACTGACCTGTGCCCTTCATTGTCTCAGTCAGTATGGTTTCAGAGATACCACATTTATGGAGTTTTTATTGAGTTTTTATACTGAAAAAAAAAAGCTTTAGAATGAAAATAAATTTTTAATTTTCCTCGCCATATTCTGACCCCCATATGTTTTTATAGTTACATGTTCTTTGGTCCTCTCCACTCTGTGCAGTCTGTGGCCCAGCTCGGCAGATAGCGGTGATGATGTCACTGCATCACACCTGCGTACAGTGAACTACTGATGGCAGGGGAACTGTGAAGCAGGTTGCCGACAGCTCCCTTCTTCACCATCTGCTTCGTGAGCACACAGATACAGTTGAAAGTGGGACATGCAAGAGTCCGGACAGCTGGCATTACACAGTCTGCACTCGGAGACAGTCCACCCTGTTCTATACATTGAATTGGAACTTCCCTATTTGTCATGATTAGAGATGAGTGAATCTCAGGATAAATTTGATTTGCCTAGAAGCCGAATTTTCTCATTCTTCGTGTCAGCGAATCGATTTAACCTGAAATAGTATAAAAAAACAAAAAAATTCAAACTTACCTCCTCCATTTGCTCGCAACGGGTCGCCAGCCTCCATCTTGCTTGAAGATCTCGTCCGAAATCCCGTGCGGTGCGAGATTGCATCATCACACCGGCTGACGTGATGACGTCATACGTCACCACGCCAGCCGGCGTGATGAAGTATTCTCGCGCCGCACAGGATTTTGGCTGAGATCTTTAAGCAAGATGGTGGTGGCCGGCCCGTCGGGAGCAAATAGAGGTGTTAAGTTTAAAAAATAAATAAAATTATTGTTAATTTTACACTCAGATGCCGCGATCATGTATGAATGCGGCATCTGAGGAGTACAATTACGGGGCGATGCTATTGCAGCTCCCCGTTATTGCACCCGCTACTTACAAAAAAAAAATCATAATTCGTCAAAAAACAAATTTTTAGGGGGGAAATTCGGCGAATCAGCCGAATCAAACTTTTTAGAAATTCGCTCATCTCTAGTCATGATTAGACAGAAGTCATGCTTTCATGCTTTGTGCTACCACAGGTTTGCTACATGCTTTAGTCCTTCCCAACTGATGTCCATGTACCTTTGGAGAAACAAGCGACCTAGATTAGTATATTTTTGAAGGTATCAGGAAAAGGATCAAAGTGGATATTCTTGCCTGATTTACCAACTTATTATACAGCTATATAAATACTAAGAGGGAAGTTCTGCGGGGGCACTTGCAATACCTCTTATGGGATTAAAGTTCCTTTACCAAACCCATGGATTATCATTAATGTCCTCACTAGAGGTTTCCACAAGGTCAGCTATAAACAATCTTGTGGCACTGAATATAGGTCAAACACGTTATCAATACAGTTTGGTGCAAATATCTAAAAGAAAAATACATACAATAATGAGAAAGTAATAAATTGAGGTCTAATAGACCAAAAACCGCTGTGAAAGTAATGGATTCGTCACATGTCTGGGGATGGGAAAAACAAGGATAAGAGCAAGGATGGGATAGTAGAATAGGGGTAAACAAACAAATGGGGTCATTTATCAAACTGGTGTAAAGCAGAACTGGCTTAGTTGCTCATAGTGCAGCGTCCCACTTAGGACATGTGGGAACTGCAAAATAGTTTTAAAACTGCATTACTGTGTTGCATGTCATTTTGCATTACAACACCTGTTGTATCCCTGTTCATAGTTTGGTCAAGTGTATTTTATACATCCCACCACTAGATGGGGATAGCACTTAGTTCATATAAATACTTTAGTCAGGCCTAGTGTAGGGGTTGTTGAGGTTGCTAGTGAAGTGATTCAGTTCAGCTGAGGCTACACACCACAGAGTGGGTGAAGTCTGAAGCAGCAATGAGGTAGAGCCAAGGTATGAGGGGCAGGAGAGCGTTTTCCTCCTGTGATCCTCTTAGTTCTTTACATCCTACAACCAGAGGATAGTGTTGCGTCCCTGGAAGAAATCCAAGCAAAGAGAGACATCGGTGATAACAGCCACTACCTAAGGCTTAATGGGCACCTTTGCACATGGTGGAGGACAATCTAGCTACAGGCAGCCTCACCATACATTATAGAAGACAGATTAGCTACCTGTTCAAAGGCTTGGAAGATACAGAAATAATAGGACTAAGCATACCAGAAATACCTCTACAGAACCACAGCCTGAGTCAGAACCTAGCCAAACCTATTAACAGTGGATCAACAGAATTCCTCTAAGGAACAAAAGACTGTATTCTGTCTGGATGTTTATGCCGCAACTGAAACCAGCCACAGTAAAAGTTGTGAGTTGTATCCTACCACTGTCTACTTCATTCTTCAATATTACTACAACTGGTTGAATCACCATAAACGGTACTGGTGTCACGACAAATACCACCAAGGGACCCAGCCACCACAAGCACCCTAAACACCACTGCCATCAAGGGCACCTCAACCCCCATCTAGGCTGGTGCTTCCCTACCACAGAGTGTGCCCCGGAGGATTTTGTGCTGTCTTCCTCATCACTGTGCTGCTGGCCCAAGGAGGCTTTCTGCTAACCGAGAGTAAACCGATGAAGTGTATTATTATTGGCCCCTCATCGGCCCACCGTGCACCTCACGTGTAGCCCCTGCGGTTCTGGCAAGCCACAATAGCAACCAATCAGATTCCACCTTTTATTTGTGACAGCTCCTTTGGAAAATAAAAGGTGAAATATGATTGGTTGTTATGTGCAACTAAGCCAGTTCTACTTTACACCAGTTTGATAAATTACCTCAAAAATCTTTTCGACACATGTATCGAGCTCCGAGAGCGGTCAGTGAGCATACACCAGACAGGATTCCAAGGACACATAATATAATAGTTACAATGGTGGATAAGATGTGAGAGATTCCCACTGCCAGGTTGTAAATGGAAAGTACATATGTCACTTATGCTTAACCTCTTCAGGACACATGACGTACCGGTACGTCATGTGTTGTTCCGATCACTGCCGCCTGGCTGGCAGTGATCGGAACAAGGTGCCTGCTCAAATCATTGAGCAGGCACCTAGGCTAAATGCGCGGGGGGTCCCGTGACCCCCCCATGTCGGCGATCGCAACAAACCGCAGGTCAATTCAGACCTGCAGTTTGATGCGCTTTTTGCCGTTTCTGATCCGCGGGGATCAGAAACTTTATAATGCCCAAAATATATATGTTCTTCCTCCCCCTGCACCCCTGAATGATATTATGTGGGCGGGTGGTGCGGGCGGTGCAGGAGGCGGGCGGTGCGGCAGGCGGGATCGCGATCCCCCGCCCGCCTCCCCTTGAATAATCGTTGGCGTCTAGTGGGTATACCAGGGTGCCAGCACATTGCTGGCACCCTGGTATAAACGGCTGACATCGTTGATGCGATGTCAGCCGTTTAACCCTTTCCATACAGCGGTCCATACGGACCGCTGTATGGAAAAGGTTAACAGCGCAGGGAGCTCCCTCCCTCTCCGATCGGGGGGCTGCTGTGCCTTTGCAGCCCCCCGATGGAAGAGGGAGAGAGCCCCCAGACAGCCCCCCGAAGCCCCGTCCTCACCCTTCCCCGTCTGCGAAGTTGTGGTAGACGGGGAAGGTTCCCATGGCAACAGGACGCCTGCTCAGGCGTCCTGCTGTCCATGGTGCTGAATAGATCTATGCTGAAGGCATAGATCTGTTCAGTGTAAGTAAAATACAGTGCAGTACCCTATATAGAGTACAGTACTGTATTATACAGACATCAGACCCACTGGATCTTCAAGAACCAAGTGGGTCTGGGTAACAAAAAAGTAAAAAAAGTGAGAAAAAAGTAAAAATCAAAAAACACATTTATCACTGATTAAAAATGAAAAAAATTAAATTCCCTACACATGTTTGGTATCGCCGCGTCCGTAACGACCTGATCTATAAAACGGTCATGTTACTTTACCCGAACGGTGAACGCCATAAAAATAAAAAATTAAAAACTATGATGAAATTGAAATTTTGCCCACCTTACTTCCCAAAAAAAGGTAATAAAAGTGATCAAAAAAGTTGCATGTATTGTAAGAATCAAACCGTCATCTCATCCCGCAAAAAATGAGACCCTACTTAAGATAATCGCCCAAAAACTGAAAAAACTATGGTTTTTAGACTATGAAAACACTAAAACATCATTTTTTTGTTTCAAAAATGAAATCATTGTGTAAAACTTACATAAATTAAAAAAACAGTACACATATTAGGTATTGCCGCGTCCGTATGGACCGGCTCTATAAAAATATCACTTGACCTAACCCCTCAGGTGACCACCGTAAAAAAATAAAAATAAAAACGGTGTAAAAAAAGCTATTTTTTGTCATCTTACGTCACAAAAAATCATATGCACCCCAAAATAGTGCCAATCAAACCGTCATCTCATCCCGCACAAAAGAGACCCTACTTAAGATAATCGCCCAAAAACTGAAACAACTATGGCTCTTAGACTATGGAGAAACGAAAACTTTTTTGTTTTAAAAATGAAATCATTGTGTAAAACTTACATAAATAAAAAAAATTGTATACATATTATGTATCGCTGCGTCCGTGACAACCTGCTCTATAAAATTACCACATGATCTAACCTGTCAGATGAATGTTGTAAATAACAAAAAAAAAAACGGTGCCAAAAAGGTATTTCTTGTTACCTTGCCGCACAAAATGTACCCTAAACTAGTACCAACAAAACTGCCACCCTATCCCGTAGTTTCTAAAATGGGGTCACTTTTTTAGAGTTTCTACTCTAGGGGTGCATCAGGGGGGCTTCAAATGGGACATGGTGTCAAAAACAAACAGTCCAGCAAAATCCAGCCTTCCAAAAACCATATGGCATTCCTTTCCTTCTGCGCCCTGCCGTGTGCCCGTACAGCAGTTTACGACCACATATGGGGTGTTTCTGTAAACTACAGAATTAAGGCCATAAATAATGAGTTTTGTTTGGCTGTTAACCCTTTCTTTGTAACTGGAAAAAAAATATTAAAATGGAAAATCTGCCAAAAAAGTGAAATTTGGAAATTGTATCTCTATTTTCCATTAAATCTTGTGCAGCACCTAAAGGGTTAAAAATGTATGTAAAATCAGTTTTGAATACCTTGAAAGGTGTAGTTTCTTAGATGGGGTCACTTTTATGGGGTGCATCAGGGGGGCTTCAAATGGGACATGGTGTCAAAAAAACAGTCCAGCAAAATCTGGCTTCCAAAAACCAAACGGCGCACCTTTCACTCTACGCCCCGCTGTGTGGCCGTACAGTAGTTTACGGCCACATATTGGGTGTTTCTGTAAACGGCAGAGTCAGGGCAATAAAGGTACAGTCTTGTTTGGCTGTTAACCCTTGCTTTGTTAGTGGAAAAAATGGGTTAAAATGGAAAATTAGACAAAAAAATGAAATTCTCAAATTTCATCCCCATTTGCCAATAACTCTTCTGCAACACCTAAAGGGTTAACGACGTATGTAAAATCAGTTTTGAATACCTTGAGGGGTGTACTTTCTTAGATGGGGTCACTTTTAGGGAGTTTCTGCTCTAGGGGTGCATCAGGGGGCTTCAAATGGGACATGGTGTAAATAAACCAGTCCATAAAAATCAGCCTTCCAAAAACCAAACGGTGCACCTTTCAGTCTACACCCCGCTGTGTGGCCGTACAGTAGTTTACGGCCACATATTGGGTGTTTCTGTAAATGGCAGAGTCAGGGCAATAAAGATACAGTCTTGTTTGGCTGTTAACCCTTGCTTTGTTAGTGGAAAAAATGGGTTAAAATGGAAAATTAGACAAAAGAAATCTCAAATTTCATACCCATTTGCCAATAACTCTTGTGCAACACCTAAAGGGTTAACGACGTATGTAAAATCAGTTTTAAATACCTTGAGGGGTGTACTTTCTTAGATGGCATCATTTTTGGGAGGTTTCTATTATCTAAGCCTCACAATATGACTTCAAACCTGAACTGGTCCATAAAAAGTGGGATTTTGAAGATTTCTGAAAATTTTCTAAATTTGCTTCTAAACTTCTAAGCCTTGTAACATCCCCAAAAAATAAAATATAATTCCCAAAATGCTACAAACATGAAGTAGACATATGGGGAATGTAAAGTCATCACAATTTTTGGGGGTATTACTATGTATTAGAGAAGTAGAGAAACTGAAACGTTGAAATTTGCTAATTTTTGAAATTTTTGGGTAAATTAGGTATTATTTTGTGCAAAAAAAAATAAAATTTTTGACTTTATTTTACCAGTGTCATGAAGTACAATATGTGACGAAAAAACAATCTCAGAACGGCCTGGATAAGTCAAAGCGTTTTAAAGTTATCAGCACTTAAAGTGACAGTGGTCAGATTTGCAAAAAATGGCCTGGTCCTTAAGGTGAAATAAGGCTGTGTCCCTAAGGGGTTAAAGGTTCAAGGGAGTGTTTATATAAAGGAGCCCTATAGGAATAAAAAAAAAAGGCTTTGACTTTGTTCCTTTTGGAGAGTGCCTCCAATCTAATCCATAATGAACACAGACATCAGTTTCTGGAGAATAAGTCTCAGGGATGAGGAGCTAGGCGATGACTAGAGATAAGCCAATTTTCCAAACAAATTTATTGAAAAAATTTGCTTAAATCCAAATTTATTTCCGGCGAATCGTGTAAAAAAAACGCTATTTCCTGGGTGCTGAGAGCCTTTATAGTGGTGTAGAACACTGTGCCTTGCAGTAACACGCATAGGTAGTCTGCTGTGGTAGTGACACAATACTGTGAGTTCGTATGACATGCAGATGACAGGCGTCGCTCTTAGAATCACTGCACACTTCACTTATTTGGGCAATTACGCAGCCAACACTGATCAAATAACTAAAGTGTGAACTCAAACTTACAGGTTGATGTTAGCGGCAGGTATAAATAACCGTGCAAAGGACCAAGATCCTACTGTAGCGTGAAAGAGAACACTCCTTTTACACCGTTGTCAGCTGATTCCACATAAATGTCTACAGAACCTGTTCTATTAAACGCTTATACAAGTAGAGCCCCCGACAAAGTGAAAAGGGTGTCAGCAGTAAATTTGTGTTTATGTCACTGATTCATTTGCCCTTCCTCTGATCCGTCAGAAAAATAACCCACAAAAAACGTATGCTGTCTGTGGAGCACCCACCTTCACTTGGTCAGTATTTGGTCAGTAATCCATCAGTATTGCTAATGCCCCCCCCAAAAAATAACAGGCGTGGATGTAAAACAGAGATGACACGTGAATGGAATATTTGCATGTCTTCTGTGTTTTGTTCCCACTCCTGCTTTTGGCTACCAAATCATAAGCCAATTCTGATGGGACCATACAGGCCTAACAGCTGCTACACAGACAGGATCCGTTGTTCGTCTGATTTTTCCTTCCTTCTGACAGATCAGAAGAAAAGTCCAATAAATGATGATGTCAGCCAGGCTTAAGGGCAAAACAGTTGACCAGTCATGAAGTGGGGAGGGTGGGAACAGCATGAGAAGGCCACAGAGTGGACCTATGACATAGTGGTGAGGTGGAAGCAGCATAAGGAGACCACAGAGTGGCACAATGACAGGGGCTGGATTTGGCAGCAGTATGAGGAGGCCACCGAGTGGCACAATGACCGAGTCTGGAGGTGGCAGATGCAGCGGCAGCATCAGAAGAAGGGTACCGAGTGGCACATTGACAGAGTCTGGAGGTGGCGGCAGCATCAGGAGGTTGTCATTGTTTTCCTGTACTTTTTGTATATTTGTTGTTTCATAATATATATTTTCTTCACACTTTCAGACATCACATGACCTCACATGAAGTCATTCGGTCCATACAGCAAAAGGAGTTTTTAAGTCACCCATCATTGTTACCAGAAAAAAAAACACTTTGAAAGAGTGGCACAATGACAGAGTCTGTAGATGGAAGTGTAACACCCCAGAGTTGTGTTACTACATGCCTCTACCCTGCTACTATCTTCTAAGAGCCTTTACCTTGTCATCTGATATGATTTTACATTATGTCATTCACAAATGTGCATAAACCATGTTAAATGTAAACTATTGTTGCAATTTTCCATGTTCACCAGCAGGTGGCAGCAATGGTTGGTAAGGAGTTAGTTTCAGTTTAGTTTATCTAAGCTGGAATGGTTAATTCCAGCTTAGCTCCCCCTCTGTGGAGATGTGGACTATTCCCGCAGCCTACACCCTGGGTGGAGAAGAAAGTTAGTGAGGAGTGTAGCCAACCCCCTGCTAGGGGTAGGGTGTGTGTGTTAGGAGCTCCTGATATAGGGAACAAAGCCAGGGACAAGTCTCGTGCTGAGACATTGATCACCATTAGTCCTACCACTTTACAAATTGCTAGTCAGACCACACATGGAGTACTGTGTACAGTTCTGGGATCCTGTGAACAAGGCAGACATAGCAGAGCTGGAGAGGGTCCAGAGGAGGGCAACTAAAGTAATAACTGGAATGGGGCAACTACAGTACCCTGAAAGATTATCAACATTAGGGTTATTCAGTTTAGAAAAAAGACGACTGAGAGGAGATCTAATTAATATATATAAATATATCAGGGGTCAGTACAGAGATCACTCCCATCATCTATTCATTCCCAGGACTGTGACTGTGATGAGGGGACATCCTCTGCGTCTGGAGGAAAGAAGGTTTGTACACAAACATAGAAGAGGATTCTTTACGGTAAGAGCAGTGAGACTATGGAACTCTCTGCCTGAGGAGGTGGTGATGGTGAGTACAATAAAGGAATTCAGGAGGGGCCTGGATGTATTTCTGGAGTGTAATAATATTACAGGCTATAGCTACTAGAGTGGGGTCGTTCCCAAAAGAAAGAAAGATGGTCCAGCTTCACTGAAAAATACTTGAGGCTTTATTCAATCCCGTGCAGATAAAAACCAACATACAGCAATGCAGAAAATCGACCGGTTTCGGATCACTATAGATGCGGATCCTTAGTCATGATGTGCATCAGTAGGAGGTGAGGTTGAGACTAAATAGTGAACCACCAAACACAGGTGATCACAATCAGGTACAGGACACACCTCCTTATGACATCCTTCACAGATAAAATGCATAGTAATTACAACATGCCAAAAAACATAGAAAAATAGGATAAAATTTACAAATTGCAATGATAAAAAAGAAGTTGAGTAAACATATTAGTAATGTAGAATAGTATCATGACGCCTGTTCAGTCCTGATGGTATCCGTGAGCCTAATTTGAAAATCCAAAAGCACTCACGATTGAGCAACTTTTTCTTGTGATCACCGCCTCTGTTTGGTCTGTTAACCCTTTCCACTCCTTGTACTGACATGCTGTCTGTATTACCATCATGAACCGCAGCAAAATGCAAGCTAGCGGCAGAAACATTTTTTATTTTAGCATGAGGTACATCAGAGATGTGACGGCAAATTTGAATTTTCAAACAGTTAGATGTGCACCCGACGTACTGTAAATTACACAGAGAACATGTTATGCAATATACCACATATGTGGTGTTGCAATTGATGTATTGCTGAATAGTATGAGTGGTGTGGTTACTTGTAGACACAATATGCGAGCCCATCCTCATTTATGAGCAACATGTACATCTTTTATGCCCACATTTAAAATTACCTATGTTTCTCAGCCAAGTAGGCTGGGAGCCAGGTTTATCCTGGTATAGAGAGGGGCTCAGAGAGGGGTCGTTGATCCAGGGATTTATTCTGATGCCTGATTGGAGTCGGGAAGGAATTTTTATTCCCCTAAAGTGAGGAAAATTGGCTTCTACCTCACAGGTTTTTTTTGCCTTCCTCTGGATCAACTTGCAGGATGACAGGCCGAACTGGATGGACAAATGTCTTTTTTCGGCCTTATGTACTATGTTACTAAGTTATGTACTATGTTACTATCCCCACCCTGAGCCCTGCAGCCTCAGCTGGATGAAGCAAGTAGCCAACCTCCAGTTCCAGAAAGAAAGCATTCCCTGTGAATATAACTTTGAGTAAAGTCCAGAGACCTAGGAGAAGCCATAGCCCTCCTCAGCTAGTCAGTCCCCCTAAAGCATAAGATAGAAAGAAAGTGCAGAAGCCAAATTCCTGCCACAGTATAGGGCTAACAAGCAGATGTCCTTTCCTGCAAGCTCCAGGTTCACAAAGCAGAAGATTCATTCCTGCCAACCATTGCTGAAAGCCTGCTGGGACCTAAGACCAAAAAGCTGTACCTTGCTTGGATGAAAGTTACCCAGTAAAGACAAGTTTGAACTTTACCAAAGGTCTGGATCTCAATTTCTGCTGCAAAATCCCTCTATTACTCCTCCTATCACTACACTCCATTTTATTGCAAGTGAGCCAGGAGCCCAGCTGTACCCATGTAGGAGACGCCGTTGACACAATTACCACTACCATACAGAGATATTACACCACTCTGGCATTCCTAACCTGGGACGTGAGTAATAACACCTTTGAAGGGCCCTGTGATTGTATCCTGCGCACGCAGCAGCATGAGGAAACCACAGAGTGGCAAGGTGACATAATGTGGGGATGGCAGCAGCATGAGGAGACCACAGAATGGCAAGATGACATAGTGTGGAGATGATTCCAAATAGACGCAGAGCGAAACAAACGCCCGGTATAATCGCTGTCCTAGAGCAATTACGTATATCAAACCAAAGCTAAACTCAGAACAGCATAGTTTAAACAAGTACAAAAACTTTTATTGGACTTACATTAGTTAACATACATATCCATATATATAAATAAGCAGCACAAAGCCACACAGGATAACATTTTACACGTGTTTCGTGTTTTGCTTCCTCAGGGGATATTGATGGTGTGTGTTGCCTGTTCCTATATAGTCTGCCAATTGATTAGAACAGAGATCACCTGAACTTCAGGTGAAAACCAAAAACCGGAAGTGAGGTGCGTTCCACGCTGGAACGCACCACCACTTCCGGTTCGGTCGGTGTCCGGACACCCAATGTCACCACAGATAACCGGTGGACCCAAAGTATAACTTGTCCCAGCATCTACCTAAGAAGATCTGTCTCTCCGGGTGCCCGGTATTCGAAATGTGAGAGGAGGCAGCAGGCAAAGATGCGGGGAAGGCCGCTCCACAAACAGGAACCGGATATCTAACATGCGGTCCATGGTGGAACGCATCGGCCGCATCACGCCGGCATAGCCACCTCCCACATCTCCGCCCAGAATGATGTCACCTCACATGGATACCTCCGGCTTGCAATGCGTTTCACCCTGGAACGCAAATAAGATCTCCCCTTCCTAGGTCGTTCGGGGGTCAGTTCAATAGCCGGTTCGTTTAATCCTGGGACTCTAATGGAGTACATGGGGGTATATCTATGTATATGGACATTCGGCTCAAAATAGCTATATGTACCTTAGGAGACATCCCTAGATATGACAACAGGGGAATATAGAGTACATTTCAAGATGTCATTAAACAATCAATATGCAAATATTGTACATTACCAATTCATAAATACATGTCACAGCAGGCAGGGGAAGTCCAATATTGACTGACAAAATAATAAGTGATTAAAAAAGTGGAAAAGAAACAAATAATAAGAACGTGATACATGCGAACGAAATAAAAGCGTGATAAAGTGATCAGTGAAATAAAGTGAAAAAAGTGAAGGTGAAAAAGAAAGGGTTTATTATTATGAACATACATATATAATTAGAATAATTCCAATTCATAATATGTATCACAAGTGTAAACACCCCTATTAAAATGAGATCAATTAGTGACTCCTCATTAGATACCGCAGAATCATTATCCACTCTGTTTGTTTTCTGTGATTATCGGAGCCCTTCCTGTGCTCCACATGTGTAGTACTCATATTAGTGCTTCTTATTAGACCATTCTTCAATAGACCAAGTTGTCCACGCCTCCACAGATGTTCCTATCCACCATACATACATATATCATAGCGGGCAGCCTCACGAAATAACGACCAAATAATATAATCCTATCAAAGCAGAAAAGAACAAAATTAAAAAACATAAAACCATATATTAAAAAGGTCAGAGGGATACACACCACTTAGACCTACAGAGGATTTCACGGAAGAGATTACTGATATACATTATTAACCTAGCCCAAAAATGGCGAAAAACTTAGGGCCTCATTTAGGCCAAATGGTATAACAGTATTCAACTCAAAAATCCATTTGACCTCCTTTTGGGCAAGGACTTTCTTCCAGTTACCCCCCCTCCCACCTATCAAAACCCTATCAATGCCTCTTACCTTTAAAAGGGAGGCGTCACAGTTGTGATGGGTCTTGAAGTGTCGGGGGACCGTTTTCAAGCTCTGAACGTCATCTTCCTCCTTTGCTCCCAGAATTCCAAGCACGTGTTCTCGTGTCCTTCGTCTCAGCTGTCTCGATGTCATTCCTACAAAGGACAGATTACAGGGACAGGTGGCAACATAGATGACCCCCAGTGTTATGCATGAGATCGTGTGTGTGATCTCATAGTTTTTACGTCCGGTGGAATCTGTGAAAGAATTTGTACACAGAATATTGGGACATGCCACACATTTTCCACACGGACGACATCCCCATTTGGGGCCCTTAGAGCCAAAGAGATTCCCTGTGATCTTACCCTCGTAATGACTGTGGACTAAAATGTCCTTTAAATTCTTTTCTCGTCTGAAGGTTAGGGAGGGATGATGTGGTACATAACTCCGTAAGGTATGGTCCAATCTTAGTATATTCCAGTGTTACCGTAAAACGGAAGCAAGTTCTACATGTCCAGAGTTATATGATGTAATAAACCTTATATAAGTTATATGAGTACTACACATGTGGAGCACAGGAAGGGCTCCGATAATCACAGAAAACAAACAGAGTGGATAATGATTCTGCGGTATCTAATGAGGAGTCACTAATTGATCTCATTTTAATAGGGGTGTTTACACTTGTGATACATATTATGAATTGGAATTATTCTAATTATATATGTATGTTCATAATAATAAACCCTTTCTTTTTCACCTTCACTTTTTTCACTTTATTTCACCGATCACTTTATCACGCTTTTATTTCGTTCGCATGTATCACGTTCTTATTATTATTTGTTTCTTTTCCACTTTTTTAATCACTTATTATTTTGTCAGTCAATATTGGACTTCCCCTGCCTGCTGTGACATGTATTTATGAATTTGTAATGTACAATATTTGCATATTGATTGTTTAATGACATCTTGAAATGTACTCTATATTCCCCTGTTGTCATATCTAGGGATGTCTCCTAAGGTACATATAGCTATTTTGAGCCGAATGTCCATATACATAGATATACCCCCATGTACTCCATTAGAGTCCCAGGATTAAACGAACCGGCTATTGAACTGACCCCCGAACGATCTAGGAAGGGAAGATCTTATTTGCGTTCCAGGGTGAAACGCATTGCAAGCCGGAGGTATCCATGTGAGGTGACATCATTCTGAGCGGAGATGTGGGAGGTGGCTATGCCGGCGTGATGCGGCCGATGCGTTCCACCGTGGACCGCATGTTAGACATCCGGTTCCTGTTTGTGGAGCGGCCTTCCCCGCATCTTTGCCTGCTGCCTCCTCTCACATTTCGAATACCGGGCACCTGGAGAGACAGATCTTCTTAGGTAGATGCTGGGACAAGTTATACTTTGGGTCCACCGGTTATCTGTGGTGACATTGGGTGTCTGGACACCGACCGAACCGGAAGTGGTGGTGCGTTCCAGCGTGGAACGCACCTCACTTCCGGTTTTTGGTTTTCACCTGAAGTTCAGGTGATCTCTGTTCTAATCAATTGGCAGACTATATAGGAACAGGCAACACACACCATCAATATCCCCTGAGGAAGCAAAACGCGAAACACGTGTAAAATGTTATCCTGTGTGGCTTTGTGCTGCTTATTTACATATATGGATATGTATGTTAACTAATGTAAGTCCAATAAAAGTTTTTGTACTTGTTTAAACTATGCTGTTCTGAGTTTAGCTTTGGTTTGATAGTGTGGAGATGGAAGCAGCATCAGGAGACTACAGAGTGGCAAGGCGAAATAGTTTGGAGGTGGCAGCAGCATCAAGAGGCCATAGAGTGGCACAATGACAGAGTCTGGAGTTGGTAGCAGTATCATGAGGCCACAGAGTGGGACAATGACCGAATCTAGAGGTGGCGGCATCAGGAGAAAGCCACCGAGTGGCAAAATGACAGATTCTAGAGGTGGTGGATGCAGTAGCAGCATCATGAGAAGGCCATCGAGTGGCACAATGACAGAGTCTATAGATGGCAGCAGTATGATGAGGCCACCGAGTGGCACAATGACAGAGTCTGGAGGTGGCAGCAGCATCAGGAGGTTGTCATTGTTTTCATGTACTTTTTATATATTTGTTGTTTCATAATATATATTTTCCTCACATTTTCAGACATCACACGACCTGGTGACATAGTGTGGAGATGGCAGCAGCAGCATACCACAGAGTGGCAAGGTGACATAGTGTGGAGATGGCGGCAGCATCAGGAGACCACAGAGTGGCAAGGTGACATAGTTTGGAGATGGCAGCAGTATCAGGAGACCACAGAGTGGCAAGGTGACATAGTTTGGAGGTGGCGGCAGTATCAGGAGGCCACAGAGTGGCAAGGTGACATAGTGTGGAGATGGCAGCAGCAGGATACCACAGAGTGGCAAGGAGACATAGTGTGGAGATGGCAGCAGCATGAGGAAACCACAGAGTGGCAAGGTGACAGTTTTAAGGTGGCGGCAGCATCAGGAGGCCACAGAGTGGCAAGGTGACATAGTGTGGATATGGCAGCAGCAGCATGAGAAGACCACAGAGTGGCAAAGTGACATAGTGTGGAGATGGCAGCAGCATGAGGAGGACACAGAGTGGCAAGATGACATAGTGTGGATATGGCAGCAGCATGAGGAGACCACAGAGTGGCAAGGTGACATAGTGTGGAGATGGCAGCAGCAGCATCAGGGGACCACAGAGTGGCAAGGTGACATAGTATGGATATGGCAGCAGCATGAGGAGGCCACAGAGTGGCAAGGTGACCTAATGTGGAGATGGCAGCAGCAGCATCAGAAGACCACAGAGTGTCAAGGTGACATAGTCTGGATATGGCAGCAGCATGAGGAGGCCACAGAGCGGCAAGGTGACATAGTCTGGATATGGCAGCAGCATGAGGAGGCCACAGAGTGGCAAGGTGACATAGCTTGGAGATGGCAGCAGCAGCTGCATCAGGAGACCACAAAGTGACCCGGTAACAGAGTGGGGCGGTGGGTGGCAATACCAGTACCCACTGATGAAGGTGGGTGCAAGAAGGAGCACTTGGCATCAGATGTGTGGCATCAGGCGGGTTGCAGCATCAGAGTAGTAGCTGAGGCAGGTAGTCAGAAGAAACCTGTCTCTTTTTTACCAATGTGTTGGTGTGGCACCATGGATGATCTAGTCTGATGCATCAGGAATTGGTGGTTGAAAATCCTGGCTGATCCATGCCTGATTCATCTTGACAAAGGTCAGTCTCTCCACCATTTCGGTGGACAGGCGAGTTCTCCTTGGGGTAACTATGGCTCCCGCCGCACTAAACACCCGCTCTGATGCCAGACTACTGGCCGGGCAGGACAGCTTTTCCAGGGCAAACTCTGCTAGTTGCGGCTGCAAATCCAGTTTGGATACCCAGTAGTCCAGCGGATCTTCAATGTGGGGTGGCAGGGTGCTGTCCAAGTATGCCACCAGCTGCTGGTTCAGGTCCTCCTCCAGGTCTACCTGCTGCTGGTGATTGTGAATACGAATATATAGCACTATATTCTAAATTGTGAAAATCGGTAATCGGAAAATTTGCGACCAGCACTACTCCTATAGGCAACTTTCCTATTGGTTGCTAAGTGCCGATATTCGCGAATACGAATATATAGTACTATATTCTAAATAATCGCAAATTCTCGAAGTGGGGATATTTACAATAAAAATTTGCAATTCTAATGTTCGCGCTCAACACTAACTGTTAGTTCGGCCGGTGACATATACCCATCTTTGGTGTGAGATACACCTGCACTGCATATCTCCCAGTGAAATTAATATAGTTAATCCGTTTGTTGGTTCGTTGGGTGACATATTCCAATTTTTTGTGTGAGGTACACCTGCACTGCATATGTGACAGGAAGATTAATATAGTTAATCCATCTGTTAGTTCGGTGGGTGACATATACCCATTTTTGGTGTAAGATACACGTGCACTTTATGCGTGTCAGAGAAATTAATATAGTTAATCCGTCTGTTAGTTCGGTGGGTGACATATTCCCATTTTTAGTGTGAGGTACACCTGCACTTTATACGTGACAGGGAAATTAATATAGTTAATCCGTCTGTTAGTTCGGTGGGTGACATATTCCCATTTTTAGTGTGAGGTACACCTGCACTGCATACGTGACAGGGAAATTAACCCTTTAAGGACACCTTTTTGCAAATCTGATCAGTGTCACTTTAAGTGCTGATAACTTTAAAACCCTTTGACTTATCCAGGCCATTCTGAGACAGTTTTTTTTTGTCACATATTGTACTTCATGACACTGGTAAAATGAAGTAAAAAATAATAATTTTTATTAATAAAAAAATACCAAATTTACCAAACATTTGTAAAAAAATAGCAAATTTCCAAGTTTCAATTTCTCTACTTCTGTAATACATAGTAATACCTCCAAAAATAGTTATTACTTTACATTCCCCATATGTCTACTTCATGTTTGGATCATTTTGGGAATGATATTTTATTTTTTGGGGATGTTACAAGGCTTAGAAGTTTAGAAGCAAATCTTCAAAAACCCAATTTTTAGGGACCAGTTCAGGTCTGAAGTCACTTTCCGAGGCTTACATAATAGAAACCACCCAAAAATGACCCCATTCTACAAACTACACCCCTCAAGGTATTCAAAACTGATTTTACAAACTTTTTTAACCCTTTAGGTGTTCCACAAGAATTAATGTAAAATAGAGATACAATTTCAAAATTTCAAATTTTTTTTTTTCCAGTTACAAAGCAAGGGTTAACAGCCAAACCAAACTCAATATTTATGGCCCTGATTCTGTAGTTTACAGAAACACCCCATATCTGGTCTTAAACCGCTGTACGGGCACCTGGCAAGGTGCAGAAGGAAAGGAATGCCATACGGTTTTTGGAAGGCCGGTTTTGCTGGACTGTTTTTTTTTTTACACCATGTCCCATTTGAAGCCCCCCTGATGCACCCCTAGAGTAGAAACTCCATAAAAGTGACCCCATCTAAGAAACTACACCCCTAAAGGTATTCAAAACGGATTTTTACAAACGTTGTTAACCCTTTAGGTGTTCCACAAGAATTAATGGAAAATAGAGATACAATTTCAAAATTTCACTTTTTTGGGGATGTTACAAGGCTTAAAAGTTTAGAAGCAAATCTTGAAATTTTTCAGAAATTTTCAAAAACCCAATTTTTAGGGACCAGTTCAGGTCTGAAGTCACTTTCCGAGGCTTACATAATGGAAACCACCCAAAAATTACCCATTCTAGAAACTACACCCCTCAAGGTATTCAAAACTGATTTTACAAACTTTGTTAACCCTTTAGGTGTTCCACAAGAATTAATGGAAAATAGAGATACAATTTCAAAATTTCTAATTTTTGGCAGATTTTCCATTTTAATATTTTTTTTCCGCTAACAAAGCAAGGATTAACAGCCAAACCAAACTCAATATTTATGGCCCTGATTCTGTAGTTTACAGAAACACCCTATATGTGGTTGTAAACCGCTGTACGGGCACACAGCAGGGCGCAGAAGGAAAGGAATGCCATACGGTTTTTGGAAGGCAGGTTTTGTTGGACTGTTTTTTTTTGACACCATGTCCCATTTGAAGCCCCCCTGATGTACCCCTAGAGTAGAAACTCCCAAAAAGTGACCCCATTTTAGAAACTACGGGATAGGGTGGCAGTATTGTTGGTAATAGTTTAGGGTACACCGCTGTTCTGTTTTCTCGCCCGTTGGCCCAGTCCTACCTTCCACTATCGTCTTCCTCGCAGGTCTGACTACCAGGATTGCTCTGTCCCTCCACACAGGTTGTGGCCTGCTTGTCAGCAAGCCCTCTCCTTCTCTGTCCTTAGGGCACACCTGCGTCTTATGAGCAGAGAAGGAGAGGCCTTAAAGAGGTTGTCTGACTTTTTAATAAGATGACCTATCCATCTGATTGGCAAGGGGACGATTCCTGGCACACCTACTGATCAGCTGTTTTAAGTCAAGTCAGCACTCATATGTTGTTTACCTGTTCGCCATCAACAAAACTGTGGCGAGCAGGTGTAATTACACTTCAGCCATTCTATTCACTTCTATGGGATGGCTCTTCCTGTTCAAGTGAATACTAAAGAGCCTTCCCATAGAAACGAATAGGCTGAGGGAAACTGAGAAGATAAGGCAGTGCTATAACGAGAATAGGTCATCAATATTAAACAAGAGGTGGCCAGCATGCCTGCATCCTAATCTTCACCAGTTATTGGCTGGCAACCTTAGTGTATTTAAAGCACTCTCCACTGTGGACAGGTATCTGAGCAATAGGTTCCATAGCTTGCTAAGTTTCTGTAAAAGCTAAGTTTCTGCTGTCTGTTTGTGTACCAATCCCTGCCTGGTTACTGGACTCCTCTGCCTGACCCGACCTTTGTACTGACCCTTCGCTGCCTCTGATCTTCTAATCCTGGACCAAACCTTTAAGTTATACAGTAGTGCTTGAACGTTTGTAAGTATTTTGGAATTTATACATTTTTCAAAATTTCTATATTCAACCTAAAACTGCATCAAATTTTCACTCAATTCCTAAAAGTGGATAAAAATAACCAATTTAAACAAATGAGTAAAAATCTAGACCTGGTCATTTATTTATTGGAATTCAATATCACATGTCTGTGAGTGGCAAAAGTATGTGAACCTTTACGATTAGCAGATAATTTGAAGGTGAGTCAGGTGTTTTTAATCAATGGGATGATCATCAGGTGTGAGTGGGTGACCTGTTTAATTTCTGTGGACCTCAAAAGAAGAGTTGTTGATGCTCAGGCTAGAAAAGGTTACAAAACCATCTCTAAAGAGTTTGAACCCCACCAATCAACAATCAGTCAGACTGTGTACAAATGGAGGAAATTCAAGACCATTATTACCCTCCCCAGTAGTTGTTGACCAACAAAGATCATGCCAAGAGCAAGGTGTGTAATAGTCTGTGAGGTCACAAAGGAACCCAGGGTAACTTCTAAGCAACTAAACATTTTTCTACCATTAGGTAAGTTAGTTCATGTTCATTATTCCACCATGAGGAGAATATCAATAGTGTGTGTGAATGGCAGGATTACAAGGAGAAAGTTGCTGCTCTTTCAAAAGAAAATTGCTACCCATCTGCAGTTTGCTAAAGGTTACCTGAACAAGCCAGTAGGTTACAACTGGTTAGAACAATATTTTGTGGATGGATGAGACTAAAATAGAACTTTTTGGTTTAAAATGAGAAGAGTTATGTTTGGAAAAAGAAAAACACTGCATTGTAGCATAAAAAAACTCATCCCATCTGTAAAACATGGTGGTGGTAGTGTCGTTGTTTTGGGCTGTTTTGCTGCATTTGGGCCAGGAGTGCTTCGCCTTCATTGATAGAACAATGAATTCCGAATTATACATATACGGTACTAGCAAATTCTAAAAGAAAATTTCAGGACATCTGTCCATAAGCTGTATCTCAAGAGAATGTGGGTCATAAAGGAAGACAACGACCCTAAGCACACCAGTCACTCTACCAAATAATAGTTAAAGAAGAATAAAGTTAAGGTTTTGGAACAGCCAAGTCAAAGTACTTACTTTAATTCAATAGAAATATTGTAGATGTACCTGAAGTGACCTGGAAAACCACCAACATAATTGAGTTGTATGGAGAAATGGGCTAGAATTCCTCCAAGCCAACATGCAGGACTAATCAACAATTACCGGACACGTTTAGTTGCAGTTATTGCTGCAAAAAGGGGTGGGAGGGGGTCACACCAGCTACTGAAAGCATAGTTTCACATAATTTTGACACTCACAAACATGTGTTATTGGTTCATTTTCTTCAAATAAGAAAGAAATGACCAAGTCTAGCATTTTTGACTAATTTGTTTGATTTATCTTTAATTTCAGTAGAAATATGCAAAATTCTGAAGGTTTCCCAAACTTTCAAGCCCCACTGTAGATCACAAGGCATCTTCATGTAGAGGTCCTACACTAGAGATCCACACCTAAAACATTCCATGTAGTCTAAACATTATAATGATTTCTAACCTGAGTGAGTTTTCTGATGTGTCACAAGAACCGATTTCTGGCGAAAACATTTCCTGCATACTGTACATAAATATGGCTTCTCACCTGTGTGAATTTTTAGATGTCTCAAAAGACCCGATTTGTGACGAAAACATTTCCAACATTCTGAACATGAATATGGCTTCTCCCCTGTGTGAATTCTTAGATGTACCACTAGATGTGATTTACGGTTAAAACATTTCGCACATTCTGGACATGAATACGGCTTCCCCCCTGTGTGAGTTTTCAGATGTCCCAGAAAACAACATTTGTGGCTAAAGCATTCCCCACATTCTGAACATGAAAATGGCATTTCAGGTTTGTGAATTCTCTCATGATTGGAAAGATTCTGTTTCTTTTTAAAATTCTTTCCATATTCAGAATATGCAAAAATTTTACCCTGTCTCTGTACAGTTCTATTTTTGCTAATCCGTGATTGATTCTCTTCTACGGTATGAGCAAGCGATAAAAGGAGATGTGAGTCGGAGCCTCTCATACAGTCTTCACCTGGAAAAAGAAAAGTCATATTAAACCATTATGATTAATAGCTGCTGTTTTGTCTGCTAAAGGTTGAATATTTTGGTTAGAGATGAGCGAAGTTCATATTTTGAAATTCATTCACGCTTCGTTTGGTGGTAAAAGCATAATTGCGTTATGGATTCCGTTACATCGGACCATAACACAATTCTATAATGGAATGCATAACAGAATGCCTTTAAAGGCATTCTGTTATTCATTCCGTCATAATAGAAGTCTTTGGGCTGCAAAACGGATCTGTTCCGTTTCCGTTATGCAGGGGAGTCCTCTCCTGCATAACGGAAATGGGACGGATCCGTTATGCAGGCCATATACTTCTGTTATAGAATTGCGTTCTGGTCCGTGGTAATAGAATCCATAACGCAATTATGCTTCTACCACCAAACGAAGCATGAACGGATTTCATAACATGAAAATTTCTCTAATTGTGGTGAAGCACAACTAAAGAGTTAATTTGTGATTTATTGCCAAAAGCACTTAAAGGGTCAAAGTATTCTTTTTCTTGTGTACTGCAAATGCCAAATGGTTGTGTATAGGCAGTAACAGTTAAACTTGGCAGTCTAAGAGTAGTGTACACTTCTCTCAGGCTGCAGCCCTGACTTCTCCCCCTCCCAGTCTCCCCTCTGATGCTAGTGCACGTGAACCAGGAAGTTTAGGAGGAATGAGCTGGGTTTAGGCTTTATACTTTGTCTACAATTGAGCGTGGCTATTTAATTTGAAGGAATCTCTTAGTTACCTATAGTATTAAAAAATGCAGTGCCAGTATGTACCAGTAGTAGAACACAATAATAGCAGCTGTAGTATTAATAATACTAGTAGTACTGAACACAGTCACACACCAGCCGTAGTGCCAACAGTACCAGTGCAATGCGCCCTTGAGGAGCTGAAGCAGAGGATGAGAGTGGTAGTGGCTCTGACTATAAGTGTTGAGCGAATCAAAGTATCCAAAGTGGACGTCGATCCAAAATTTAGAAAAAATTTGATTAATCACGAAGCCAAATTTCCTCACGCTTCGTGGGAACTAATCACTTTTGTCCTAAAATGGTGGCTTAAAAAATAAAATTAAATTATATTCACCTCATCCACTTGCTTACATAGAGGCCGTCCGCTCCTATCTTGATTGAAGAAAACCCACCAAAGGACCTGTGGTGTTCGTTATGATGTCATCACATTCGCTGCAGGTCCTTTGGCATGTTTTCTTCAATCAAGACAGGAGGGGACGGCCTTTCCGCAAGCAAGTGGATGAGGTGAGTAAAAAAAAAATTTAAACCCCCGATTAACTCCTGAAAGACTGAATGCGAGTCACAGACTCTGTGATCAGTCCGGCATCTGTGGGGTTAAATGATGGGGGCAACTCGATCGCTGTTCCCCGTCATTGTGCCGGCTCCATACAATGTAAAGCGATTTGTGACTAAGTAATTCGTAACAAATCAAATTTCTTGTTGAAGTTCCGTGAAGCGGCCAAATCAAACTTTTCAAAACTTTGCTCATCTCTACTGGCTATATAATCTGTCACAGTGACTTTTCCCCAAGCAGTTGCTTCCTAGGGCCGGTGCTAGTGTTTTTCAGGAGCTTCGGGGAATGGTATACTGGAGACCAAACTGGGCATGACGCTATAGGCATTTATATTCTATACAGCGTTGGCTTGGCTCACCAGAGTACCAAAGGATCCTCCAGTGGACCCATGGTCTGATACCATCGTGGGACCCAAAGGTTCAGAGGAAAAAAAAAATTGGGGGCTGCTTTTGGAGACAATAAATTGCCACTTTGAATTAAAACCTATTAGACATTATTGATGGTATGAGGGTTGGGCCTTTATTTCTTCTGGTGGGCCCAAGGAACCCCAGTCCAACACATCTACAGAATGCATGTACCAAGTGCAACCTCGGTTACAGTTGTCACCTAGCTTTTCCGGAATTTGCTTAGTTATTTAGTGATAAAACCATGATAAAAAACAACCTTTGCTGGGGTGCTGGGAAAGATAGATGACAACACTCCATTGCCCTGATACTATATAGGATAGTTTGCAGTGTATTTTCTATAACCAATATGTCCTCCATCACAGCCCGTGTTAAGAATTGTGTTGGACGGCACTCCTCTTTCTTTGGTACGGTGCTAAATGGTAATAGAAGTAATATGATAAAGATAGACCACGGCACTCGTTTTTAAAAGGTTGAATCAATTGTATTTTTTTTATATTTTCATCAGACCATCCAGGAGTAAATAATGTGCAAACTTGCCAACGTTTCAGTCCTAACACAGGACCTTGTTCACGGCCTTAGTTACTTGTGGCATGCTTCCTGTTGGACGGAGTTCAACAGGAAGCATGCCACAAGTAACTAAAGCCGTGAACAAGGTCCTGTGTTAGGACCGAACGTTGGCCAGTTTGCACATTATTTACTACTGGATGGTCTGATGAAAATATTAAAAATACAATTGATTCAAACTTCTAAAAATGAGTGTTGTGGTCTATCTTTATCATACTCCATCACAGCCCAGCACAAGTTGTTACCCAGCATTCTCAGACTGCAGAATGGCAGACCTGCCTTGTCGTGAATTGATACAGCCCTATCGGTCATATAGCAGGCTAACTAGAGCCTAGGAAAGCTGGGTAAGAATCTCTGTGAAACTGCAATGGACAAAGACAATGACACCTCCTCAATATTGTAGCATCGCTAGGCTGATCGGCCTTTCAGAGTCCGGGGAAATCTAAGTAACATGGCATAGGGGTCTGTAAGAGAGACTGCTAAATACAAAATCTACCTAAATGAAACCCCATTTTTCACTTCAAAGTTCACCTTTCAGGGTCCTGGGTAAGCTGGGTAACATACCATGTGGAGCTGTAATATGGACTACTACTTATAAAATCTAAACCAAAACAAGCATGTGAACCACCTTTTCTCAAAAACCACAATGAATATTGTTAAAAGCATAATAAAGTCACCAGTGTCAGCTCCTGGATTAACATACCAAAAAGAAGGTAGGGTCAGTAAGAAAAAAACATCTCTGCTTTATCTATGCCAAGCCCTACGGTGACTGATGGCGGGACCTCCACTCCCGAAACTGCACAATTCACATGCAGGCACAATCTCTGCATGGACATATTTTAAATGTCCATGCAGAGATATATCACCAACCGACCGCCCAGACGTATATAGTCAATGGGCAGTCGTAAAGAATTGTACAGTCAATGTGTCTCCAACCTTAAATGCGCTGAGAACAGGATATCATATAATATCCTTTGAGCATTAAAGGAAATGTGGATATTAACTGCTCCAACTGGATGAGGTATTCAGAAAGTTTCACGTAAACTCAGTCGGAAATTAGGGCAGAACAAAAACACAAAATGTATGAAAGGCTCTCACCATTCAATGACTCTGATGTAGGGTTTTCTGGTCCACGCGTCGTTCCACCATAACTTTCCTGCAAGAAAACCACATTCAGGACATGAGAAAAATGAATAAGGGAACCTTACTTTATCTGATAACCTGCAAATGATCAAAAAACCCTAGAAGACAAAAAAACAATGTGGCCTAAAAGGAGAATGATTGCCTCGGGTGGTGATCGGACAGTGTATACATTCAACTAAATATCCATCAGCAGACATGTTTGCTATTTTGCTGCATGAAATGATCTGAGCAGATCCTGAAGTGGACAGCAGTGTTCATCACCATTATTCTGCAACATCACAGCTTTTAAGCAGCTGATTGGCATTGTGTTGTGTGGTAATGTGGACAGTGCGGGAAGGTGTGTGTATCCCACCCGGATACCTCAGCTGGGTGAGATAACTAAAATCCGGAAAGCTGCAGTGGTCTCAGCAAAGTATAGTTTGCTGAGACAGTTTTGTATATATTTTCTTCTGGGCTGGATTTTACTTGGATTGGCAGTTAGGTTTGGTAGTGGGATCTAGCAGTCCACACCTTTCCGGCATACGTATTCCCTTTCACCTGAGGTGATCGCAGGTGAGGTCAAGGAGGCATAAAACCAACCCTCTGTGTATAAGTCAGGGGGAAGGAAAGGCTGAGGAGGCCTGAGAGTGAGAGAGAAATGCAGCATCCCACATATGTGTGTAAAAGGGACACTTTAAACATCTGCCTATTTATCTAATGTATTTGCAATGTATGGTATTTCCTATTCATAAGGCTGGCAATGTCATTACATCTATCCGCCACATAATATACAGTACAGACCAAAAGTTTGGACACACCTTCTCATTCAAAGAGTTTTCTTTATTTTCATGACTATGAAAATTGTAGATTAACACTGAAGGCATCAAAACTATAAATTAACACATGTGGAATTATATACATAACAAACAAGTGTGAAACAACAGAAAATATGTCATATTCTAGGTTCTTCAAAGAAGCCACCTTTTGCTTTGATTACTGCTTTGCACACTCTTGGCATTCTCTTGATGAGCTTCAAGAGGTAGTCACCTGAAATGGTCTTCACTTCACAGGTGTGCCCTGTCAGGTTTAATAAGTGGAATTTCTTGCCTTATAAATGGGGTTGGGACCATCAGTTGCGTTGTGGAGAAGTCAGGTGGATACACAGCTGATGGTCCTACTGAATAGACTGTTAGAATTTGTATTATGGCAAGAAAAAAGCAGCTAAGTAAAGAAAAATGAGTGACCATCATTACTTTAAGAAATGAAGGTCAGTCAGTCCGAAAAATTGGGAAAACTTTGAAAGTGTCCCCAAGTGCCGTCACAAAAACCATCAAGCGCTACAAAGAAACTGGCTCACATGCGGACCGCCCCAGGAAAGGAAGACCAAGATTCACCTCTGCTGCAGAGGATAAGTTCATCCGATTCACCAGCCTCAGAAATCACAGGTTAACAGCAGCTCAGATTAGAGACCAGGTCAATGCCACACAGAGTTCTAGCAGCAGACACATCTCTAGAACAACTGTTAAGCGGAGACTGTGTGAATCAGGCCTTCATGGTAGAATATCTGCTAGGAAACCACTGCTAAGGACAGGCAACAAGCAGAAGAGACTTGTTTGGGCTAAAGAACACAAGGAATGGACATTAGACCAGTGGAAATTTGTGCTTTGGTCTGATGAGTCCAAATTTTAGATCTTTGGTTCCAACCACCGTGTCTTTGTGCGATGCAGAAAAGGTGAACGGATGGACTCTACATGCCTGGTTCCCACCGTGAAGCATGGAGGAGGAGGTGTGATGGTGCTTTGCTGGTGACACTGTTGGGGATTTATTCAAAATTGAAGGCATACTGAACCAGCATGGCTACCACAGCATCTTGCAGCGGCATGCTATTCCATCCGGTTTGCATTTAGTTGGACCATCATTTATTTTTCAACAGGACAATGACCCCAAACACACCTCCAGGCTGTGTAAGGGCTATTTGACCATGAAGGAGAGTGATGGGGTGCTGCGCCAGATGACCTGGCCTCCACAGTCACCGGGCCTGAACCCAATCGAGATGGTTTGGGGTGAGCTGAACCGCAGAGTGAAGGCAAAAGGGCCAACAAGTGCTAAGCATCTCTGGGAACTCAGTATCGGTAAGGAGAAGAAATATGCAGCGGCACTCACCAATATGCGATCAAACAGCTTTATTCAGCCACAATCAGGCAGGGGGCGGACAAGTCAAACACGCAATAACAGCGGCGGCCGTTTCGCGCTATCTGCGCTTCATCAGGCTGTGCTTCAATGCGTGCTTGTGTCCGCACTTCCTTTAACCTCCGGCGCAGGCCGACGTCATACAAATAGACGAATCAGGCCGCATCTAGGCAAAAGGGGTTGCGTTCAACAACTACAAACATAGAAGGTGCAACATATTTGTAACAAATCAGCAAGAAATCAGAGACAAACATACAAGTATATAAGACACATGTGAATAAATAAAATCAAGGAAACTTAATTACAGGAATGGGCTGAGGTCATTTCTATCGTTCAATCCAAGTTCTCCTAATGCTTGTGTGCTCAGGATCCACCGGGCTTCCATCTGCAGGAGGAGGCGGTGTCTATCCCCCCCTGCAGAGGAGTAGGTACTATTTCTAATCCAGAAAATGAAATGCAACTAGCGTCACCATTATGGACTTCTTTAACATGTTGGATGAATCTGGGGCACCCCTTTCCTGTTCTTACTGAATTCAGGTGTTCCCTAAACCTTTCAAACAGGCACCTGATGGTTTTGCCAATATAAAATCGTCCGCAGGGGCACAATAGTAGATACACTACATATGTGCTCCTGCAATTAATAAAGGTGTTCACTCTATGTTGGATACCTGCAAATCCAATGCATTTCTTCAAGGAGTTGTAATTGCAAAACGAGCAGTTGCCACACTTAAAATTCCCTTTAGGTAAATTGCTATTAAGCCAATTCTCATTCCTACTGGGCTTAAACCTGCTTCTGACTAGTCTGTCTTTTACGGTATGTGCCCTTCTAAAGGAAATCAGTGGTTTCTGTTCAGTGAGTTCATGCAGGCTTGCATCTCTCCTCAATACATCCCAATTTTTAAAAATAACGGAGCGATTGCGCTCTGCCATAGGGCTGTATTTAAATGAAAATGCAAACCTCATGGAATCTGTGTTCCCTTGTTTATTTCTGTGATTTACCCTCCTAAGTAAACTATCCTGGGAGAAATGCTTTTCAACCTTCCTCATGTCCTCCTCCAATGGTCCTACTGGGTACCCCCTCTCTATTAGGCGTTTTTTTAGATCCTCTGCCTGTCTACAATTACTGCTATTTTTACTATTAATGCGCCTTAATCTGACAAATTGTCCATATGGTACGGCTCTCTTCACGCTGGGCGGATGGAAGCTGTCGTGGCGGAGCAAGGAGTTGGTCGCCGTGGGCTTGCAAAAGCCCTCCATGGCCAACTCGTCGCCTTCCACCAGGACAGCCACATCCAAAAACTCCAATCTGCAGCCTCCAAAATTGAGGGTGAACGTCATACCCATATCATTGCTATTGAGGAAACCCACAAACTCCCTACACTCGCTTTCAGTACCTTCCCACACTATGAACACGTCATCCACGAACCGTAGATACGTTTTCAATTTGGATACATACGGGTTCATGATAGAGTAAATGTACCTATCCTCAAATCTAGCGAGGTACATATTAGCGAATGTACAGGAGACGGGGGTCCCCATGGCCGTACCCACTTTTTGCTTGTACCAATCCGCCCCAAACTGAAACACGTTATTGGTTAATATAAACTCCAGTGCCTCACCAATGAAACTGCAATATATCTGGCTTTTGCCCATATTGGCCACGATGTCGAGGATCGCCTCTACACCCGCATCATGTGGGATGCGGGTGTAGAGGCTCTCCACATCGAGGGATACCAATTGGTACCCATCCTGCCAATGTAATTCTTTAATGGCTGTCAAGAAGTCATTGGTGTCTTTGAGGTATGCAGGGGCACTGGTGAGTACGGGTCTCAAGAGCCAGTCCACATACTTGGACAAGGGC
The DNA here is from genome assembly GCF_014858855.1 of Bufo gargarizans. Taxonomy (NCBI): domain Eukaryota; kingdom Metazoa; phylum Chordata; class Amphibia; order Anura; family Bufonidae; genus Bufo; species Bufo gargarizans. The sequence continues at coordinate 562,164,440 of NC_058082.1, read as the reverse complement.
TCCGTCACCTACCGACGATAGGACGCCCCGGGGGCTGGCTCAGTGATTTATGGACCTTCGGAAGAAAGTACCAGGATGGTTTAGCTGGGGAGGATGGGACAAGTTTGTCCACCATGTTACTGGGGAGGAAACCAACCTCCACATATTTAGAAATAAAGGACAAGTAACTGTTGGATATTGGCCACGGGGTCCCCTCGTATCCTTTCATAAACGCTGGTATCTCCCAGCTGTCTGAGGGCCTCCTTCAAATAATATTCCCTGGACATGAGGACTATGTTTCCCCCCTTGTCCGCCGGTTTAACAACGATGTCATCCTTAGAACTGGGAACTCCTTCAAGACTGTTGGAAGATCATTTCACGTGACTACCTCTTGAAGCTCATCAAGAGAATGCCAAGAGTGTGCAAAGCAGTAATCAAAGCAAAAGGTGGCTTCTTTGAAGAACCTAGAATATGAGATATTTTCAGGGTTTTTTTTACACTTTTTTGTTATGTATATAATTCCACATGTGTTAATTCATAGTTTTGATGCCTTCAGTGTGAATCTACAATTTTCATAGTCATAAATATAAAGAAAACTCTTTGAATGAGAAGGTGTGTCCAAACTTTTGGTCTGTACTGTATATAGTTTGGGTGTGTTAATAAAGTTGGTTGAAGTGAAGTAGTTAGTGAGAGGAGGTAAGCAAGTGTATGGAGGAGAGAAATCGGCATCGTCCACCATGTAGTCTGCTATTTCTACCCCTTGGTCATGGCCAGGCTAAGGGAGTACAGTGAACATTTATCTACAGCAGCTGAGCACAAGACCGTAAGTCTATGTCTAAATATGAAGCAAGCCTAGTGAGGGTTAGAGCTGAATCCAGCCTATAAACTTCACAAGCACAAGTGCCTTAGAGCAACTTTAGGAGTGCCGGGACACGAATGGATTAGTGCGCAGAATTGTCCTTATTCACTAGAAGCCTTCCGGGATATAGTGGAATCCTAAAAACCTGAATCCTTCAGGAGAGCATACTGCAAATAATGTAGCAGAAGACTGATGCCTACCACGAGGGTGAACGCCCTTATTGGATAGCTCAAGATAAGTAGAAAACAGTGCTATAGTTTGGACTTAGAATAATTACAGAAGTCTTGCCTGTAAAGTGTCAGCCTTAAAGAGAACTCCTCAACTGACAATTGCCGAAACCTGATAAAAGGAATACTACTGAACCTATTTCTGAGTCATCACTCACGGTCCTGGTGTCACGAACACAGGGGCCCAGCCACCAAAGCACCTTAAACACCTATACCATCAAGGGCACCTCAACTTCCATCTGGCTGGTGTTCCCTGCAATAGAGAGTGCACCAGATGATTTAGTGCTGTCTTCCCATCCACTGCACTGCCAGCCCAGGGAGGCTCTGCTAACCGTGAGTACAAACAACTACTACCCCCATCGGCCCACCGTAGCCTCACATGTTTTCCCGGCGGTCTGTCTCGCTGCAGAAAGGCTGAGGAAGCCTGAAATTGGGGGACCTAGTGATGCCTGCAGAGAGAGGGTCGCACGGCCAGAGTCAGGTGGACTTCTGGGCCAAAATCCCCCAAAGGTACTGATGTGGTTGTAGTCACAGCCTGGAGGCTGCTGGACTGTTTGAGCTGAGAAAGCCGCATCGTATCACATATGTGAATTGTGTTCTGTAGAGGTGAGTCAGGGAATGAATTATGTATTAGGTAGTGCCTAGACTGGCAGGAGTTATTTTGGTTACTGTATTGTGCTAAAGTGCTAGAAAATAAAGCATTGTTTGTACTTCAATCTGATTGTCTGCGAGAACCTGTGATTGAGACCCCCTGAGAGAGAGCAATCCCTTACAATTGTTACTAGCCGAAACTACACAGCTCTGTCCAATGTGTGGTTGACAGAACTGGCTACTGCATCACTGCTCCCGTTCAAGTGAATGGAAGAAGTGCTGTAGTAATGAGCTCCACCTCATTGAGTACAGATGATCATCAGAGCTGTGAAATGTTGGACCCCCGTTAATCTGATATTAATGGTCTAAGTTGAGGATTGCACATTAATAAAAAAATAAAAACTGGAGAACCTCATAATTGCCAAGTGCATTTGCAAAAAGTTTAACAAAATCCTTAATTAAACCAAAAACCATTTGCAGCCACTACCAACCACATAAAAAAAAAAACATAATTAAATATAGCATAGACTTCACTGCTGGAGAAGTTTACTGGAAAGTGTCATTACCACAATCTATAGAGGATTTGTAGAAATCTCACCTCATGATCCAGTGGGACATTTTGCTTTTCCTTTGGACAATCCTGGAAATAAAGAGGACTGGGACAACTCTCTGGTGGATTTCTCCTATTGGACTCATCTACAGGAAATAAACCCAGTGACTGAATACATTGTCTATATGTGATGATCAGATGATGGGTTAATCTAGGTGATCCTTAAAACCTGGTCTCCTCTATAATGAAGGAAGGTCTCCTCTTACCCGGTGATGTGAGGGGATGGTGATCCTTCACCATGATGTCCTTGTACAGATCCTTGTGTCCTTCTAAATACTCCCACTCCTCCATGGATAAATAGACAGTGACATCCTGACACCTTATAGGAACCTGACAACACAATCATACAGTCATCCTCCAAACACCTCCTTGGCATTATTGTATAATGTCCCATCATTCCCAGCAGTACTCACTTCTCCGGTCAGCATCTCAGTGATCCTGTTGGTAAGTTCTACAATCTTCTGCTCATGTATCAGTGAATGAGGTGGAGGCTCAGTGATGGCTCCTGGACTCCTGTTCCATTCTCCCAACACATGGGGTGTCACACACTCACCAAACGACTTCTTCACTACTGTGTGATCCTGTGTATGGGGAGACACCAATTACTACATGTATCCAAAGAATCCTTCACCTTTCCAGTCATTTCCCTGTATTATTAATAGAGATAAGAGTGATGTCATGTGAGACTCTCACCTCTCCAGTTATCAAGTAGATGATCTCCAGGGTGAGGTCTAATATCCCCACAGCCATGTGGTCTCTGTCCGTGTCCATTCTTGGTGGTTCATTGATGGAAACCACCATCATCTTTCAAAGGAAACTTTTTCTGTAGAAGTCCTTTATCTAAGGAACAAGGAAGAATTAAGTTCAAGCTCACATTTCTAGAACATCTTACATGAAAAATAGGGCATAATTGGCAACTTTTGAAGCCACTGATGTGGAAGGGAGAAGTAGCAGCACACAGAACAAGTGAAAATCTTTCATCTTGCAGCCACATCCCTTTTACAATATGCCCCCTTTTCTGATGTAACCTGTCAGTCGTGCCCCCTTTTCCTGTAGGCCTCATTCCTTCCATATTTGTTTAGGTGCTTGAAACTGCATCAGATGATGCAAGTTCTGATGCCACACACAGGGCAACTCTTTCCCAGCTCCTAGAAGATTTGCTAACTCTTTCAGGAGATCTCCTCTTCTTCAAGAAACCTACCAGACATTTTTGGGAGAATTGGAAATAAAGAACTACTGGTAACATGCAACAGAGGTGATGCAGCTATTGATATATATGAACAAGAAATAATCCAGTGCTCAGAGATAAAATGACGTTAAAACGCCATGAGATTCGGTTATAAAATAAGGGGTCACATGTTCTTATTATCCATACTAAAGAAGAAGATTACCCCACCAATAGGTAATTAGTAATGATGATCGAGCATGCTCGGCCAAACACCTGCTCGGCTCGAGCATCTCGATGCTTGGCACATGGTGGTATTCGGCCGAATAACGCATGTGCTCGAGCGCAATGTTTGAGTCTCCGCCCCGCACATTTTTTAGCTGCTACGCAGCCAAGAAATGTGCAGGTAAGAACTGCCCTCACTGTAATGCCGTAGTCATGTTGGCTGATGGCACTACAGTGATTGGCTGGCCGGAACGCGTCATCGAGTGCTATATAGCATCCGATGACGCATGTTCGGCTCATTCTTAGTCAGGGAGAGCTGCGCTGAGGAAGAGACAGACAGTGTAGGGAGTGATTTAAGATTATTACCACCAAAACTTTTTAGAGACCCAAAAGTCTTTTTAAGGACTATTTTGTGTGGCAGCAATATCTATTTTTAGTGCATCCTGCGCTAAATAGACAGTGACATTAGCTGCGCCACATCTCCTGTGTAAAGTGTGCGCATCCCAAAAATATCTGTGACATACAGTGTACTTTTTCAATAGACGGTGTCTGCTGCGGACAGTGACATTACCAGCGCCACATCTGCAGTGTGACGTGTGCGCTTTTAAAATGTATCTGTGACATACAGTATACTTTTTTGCTTAAACGCTGCGTACAGTGACATTACAGGTGGTATCTCTCCTGTATAACGTTTCTTCATCCCAAATACCTGTAACATTCCCTGTAATTTTTCATTAGCCGCTGGTGACAGCATTGACATTATCTGCAGGATATCTGCTGTGTGACGTTTCCACATCCCAAATACCTTTTTAAATTTGTTTGTGCATACACTTCCAAATCCTACGCTACTGTACGTGTGACAGACTTTCAATCATATATAGCATTTAATATGAAGAAGGCGAGTGGCCGTGATGCTGATGGTGCACGCAGAGACTGTGGCCCTGGGCGCTGTGAAACTGTGCCTGCTGCCAGAGCACAAGAAAAACAATCATCCACGATACCACATGTACCAGTTTGCAGGGCCGTGCAGGACACCACTCTTGAAGTCAGACCAGTGCGACCAGGTGGTCGGTTTGATTGCAGCAGATAATGCTTCCAGTCGGTTAAGCACCACCCTGTCTTCCACCAAGTTCAGTCTCAATAACCAAGAGTCTGCTCAACCCAATCCTCACCCTGTTCCTCCTTCTTTCACCATGGAGAATCTGGGCAAACAAGTGATCCCACACTCGGATATTGTCACGGAAGGTGTACAGAAAACTAGAAGACACAAATGAAGATCCGACTGACTTGATCCAAAACTAAGGAACAGGAGGGTAAGCCCTGTAAGAGCCCTAGCTCTCTCCCTTACTGCTCAGCCTATGGAAAAATCTCAATGGTAGAAAATTGCATATCCTCGTTCCTCGACTGTATGACACCTGAACACCCTATAATAGTGAGGGGACACGACCACCGGCTCCCTACACTTAATACGGAGGGAGTCAGCGTCACCTAGGATCAAGCCCACAGGCAAACAGAAATAAAGAAAACAGACTTATCTTGTGGATGCAGTAGTAACAGCTTCTAGCATCAGCACACTCCAGGAAGTTGTATAAACTGCAAAGTGATGCAGTATGGGAAGGGATTTAAAGGGATGCAATCAGTGCAACTACATGACAGCTGAGAGAGGCTAACGAGATGAGAAAACGAAAGCAAAACAAAAAGAAACCTCAAGCAGGAGGTTCTGAAGAACATCTGTCAGAGCTTCTCAGATGTCTGGTGGTGACAGATATTCTGGGGAGCCATTCCTTGATTTGGCCCTCTCGCCAAGCACGCTTAAAAAGGGACAGATCTTGTGCCCTGATTCCCAAACTCTTGAGCATCTAAAGTCACAAGAAGATGACGGTGGGGAACGGCAATTACTGTTTAATGAGGTGGATGATGATGAGGCACAGTTGCCAATAACTAAACGGCAATTACTGTCTCAAGATTTTGAGGAAGAGGATGAGACACAGTTGTCAATCACTGAGGTATTGGTTAGGTCAACAAGTCAGGAGGATGAGCAGAGTGAGGAAGTAGAAAATGAGGTGGTGGACGATGAAGTCACTGACCCAACCTGGGAAGGTGGAAAGCCAAGCGAGGACAGAAGTACAGAGGGGGTGGGATCTGCTGCACAGCAACAGGCTGGAACAGGCAGTGGGGTGGCAAAAGAGAGAAGGCGGGCCACACCAAACAGGCCCACAACTGTTCCCCGGAGCACCCTTTTGCGGAAATCTCCCTTGCCAAGGGGTAGGTGTTCCGCAGTCTGGCGCTTTTTTGAGGAAAGTGCAGACGACAAAAGAATTGTAATTTGCAACCTGTGCCATACAAAAATGAGCAGGTGCGTGAACACTGGCAACCTCACCATCACCAGCATGATCCGCCACATGGCATCAAAGCACCGTAATAGGTGGGCCGAATGCCTGGGTCCACAATATGTGTCTGCGGGTCACACCATGCCTCCATTTTTCTGTATTACGTGCTGGCCAATCCCATGTCGAAGGCGCAGGCCCGGATGCCTCCTGCCCTGCACCTGGACCTTCGCAAGCACCATCAGTGACCACATCCACTTCCGTGTCCCAGCGCAGCATACAAATGTCCTTACTCCAGGCATTTGAACGCATGCCCAAATACCCAGCCACCCACCCATAGCACTAAATGCGCAGCTTTCCAAATGACTGGCCTTGGAAATGTTGCCATTTAGGCTTGCGGACACTGAGGCCTTCCACAGACTGATGTCGGCGGCCGTCTCGTCACTATTTTTCAAGGTGTGCCGTGCCCGCCTTACACCAACATGTGTCCCGTAACATCACATGTGCCCTGACCAACGCAGTTACTGGGAAGGTCCACTTAACCACGGACACATGGACAAGTGCATTCGGCCAGGGACGCTACATTTCCCTGACGGCACACTGGGTGAATGTTGTGGAGGCCGGGAGTGAGTCGTACCCTGGGATGGCACAGGTGCCACCGACGCCAAGGATTGCGGGCCCTACTTCCATCAGGGTTTCCGCCAGCACCCACGTTAGTTTGTCTGAGCAGGTATTTAGTGCTGCTGGTGGCATTATAACAGATAAGTGTATCCGCCTGTCAACTGAAAATGCTGACAGGTTGACTCTGATAAAAATGAACAAGGCCTGGATTGACCATGACTTCTCGACTCCACTAGTGTGAGTGCGAATATTCTAATCGCAAATTTTAATTGCGAATATCGACACTTTGAGAATTTGCGAATATTTAGAATATAGTGCTATATATTTGTATTCGTGAATAGTGTTGAATATTCAGCCAAAAATCTGCGAAATTTTGCAAACTCTTATATTGCCTATGCCGCTCATCACTAAACTCCACCAGAGGAAAGCTGATGAACATAAAGGCACTTTAAATGTGTTGTTTATAATGTACTGAATACACTGTATTCTCATGCACCCCTTCCACCACAAACAAGGGTATATGGTTCAATCTTCCTTTTCTCCTCCTCCTCCGCTTCCATCAGATCAACATGCTTATTCGTCACATATAATACCCTTGCATATATGCCCTTTGCATATAATGTTTACAGGATCAGCTCACCAGCAGGCCCTCACCTACAAGTCCAGACTCACTATCCAAGAGTCTGGTCAACACAATCCTTACCGCTGGGGGTCGCATAACAAGTTATCACGGAGGAGTCTCGTTTATTATCGGAATTAACCAGACAAATCGCTCCACCAAATAAGAATGTCCATGCACCACCACCCACAGAATCAAGAAAGAGCTAATAATCTGTCAATCCTTTCCGTGTCCGGGCCGGGGGAGGTTTCCTGTGTTGAGTCAAATTAAGCCGCAGGCTCCACTCCTGGTGGTGCTCTTCCGTCAATTCCTTTAAGTTTCAGCTTTGCAACCATACTCCCCCGGAACCCAAAGACTTTGGCTTCCCGAAAGCTCCTCGGCGGGTCATGGGAATAACTCCGCCGGATGTCATCGGTAGAGCACCTGAGCATCCTGATGTGTTTGGCCCGAGGCCCCGAGCACTCGAGCACTATGGTGCTCAATCAACACTAGTCCTTAGTGCTCCACCATACCTCTCAACCATCCTGCATCTTGTAGGACAGTCCTGGATGTTGGAGTCCCAGAAGAGTTGTGTATCAGCTAACTGCTCCACCATTCCCAAGCCTCTGTGCTCCACCAGCAGACAGGCACAATACAGTCACATTATTACACTTTTTGGTGCTGAGCAGGAGAGAAAACAAGTCAGGGAATGATTTGCTCCATTCATAGGTGGAGTAAAGCTAGGTAACTACAACTTTTTCATTTTATGAAAACTACAGGAGCAGCACCATAGAGAGGGAAACACTAAGGGCTAATTTTTATTTTGAGGGGGTCACTTAGAAGGCATTCTACTGTGAAGAGGACATTAATGGGGCATAACTACTATGTGAGGGCACTAAAGGGGTATAATTACTGTACTAGGGCACAAAGGGGACCGGGCTACTTTGGTAGTATATGGATATGCATGGGTTAGTGTAAGAATTTTTTTTTTTTGCTACGGGGCATGTAAAGACTAAAGTTGAGAGGTATGAGTCCACCACCAGTCTTCTAAATGTACTATAGTTCCAGGGTCTATGTACTGAATATGCAATATTAAATGCAATAATAATAATAATAATAATAATAAAAGTCCTTGTAACATATTTCAGGAGGGAAGAGCCCCTGTTTTAATCAGACATAAAAAGGAACATACAAACAATGTAAATATGTCACATTCCATGCCAGCTGGGGACAGTCATGCAGTGGTCAGGTTTGTGGTCTCCCCTTATCGAGTCTAGGTCCCCCCAGACAACTCTGAGATGTCACTACGTGTTGCTGCTCTCCGGAAGGGATGGTAAGGCATGGTGAACCTCAATGGGAAATAAATCCAGAGAGTTAGGGTTTGCAGTAAATCAGTGTGCCTCTTTACTGGAGGAAGTCAAGTGCAAAACGATACAGGCGAGGCATAGGGCTAGCTTCTCCAGTCTCCTCCTGGGCAGAATACGGTTTTGTGCTGAGGAAAGGTCTGAGCCAGCTGTCTCTCTCTCTCTCTCTCTCTCACTTTCTTAGAAGGCTGGTACCCTGGTCAAACAACTGGTGGCCCAGGGTCTGTGGATCAGCATCTTCTTCTGGTCACTGTTTTAGTCTGAAACAGTCTCTCCTACTAAACATCGGTCCCTATATACAGACACTATGTGCTCTGACTGCTCCACTTTTATACAATTTGTCACTGATCTAGAAATTTGTAGTGACAGGGGTGAAGCTGGAGAAGCACAGCCTAACAGAAACAATGTTGCAGTTGCAGGTTGCCATTAACTTAAATTGGGCCTTAATGCAAGTCAATGAAGAGGACCAAGCAGTTTTCAGCTGTGTAAACAACTGTTTAACACAGCTTTGTGCCTCCAAAAATCAGCTCTTCATAGTGCCTTATGACAGTAGTGAAAAATTACTAATCCCTCAGTGCACAGGCTGGAAATTCCCAAACTCAGGCTGTGCATTAAAAGGGTTCACCGCTTTTCCTATATTGATGGCCTATCCTCAGGATATCAGATCGACAGGGCCTGACTACCAGCACCCAAGTCTATAAGCTGTATGAAGAGAGTGCAGTGCTTGGACAAGTGCTGTGTTCGCCACACTGTTTACCTACTGACCATTGACATTGCAGCAGCGAGTGGTGTAATTACAGCTCCTTCGTCCCATTCATTTTAATCAGTGGGAGTGTTGGAAGTCAGACCCCCACCGATCTGATAGAGATGACCTATCCTGAAGATGGCTCTTCAATATCGGAAAAGAGGAGAACCCATTTAATGTAAGAAAATTTTTCCACTGCATGTATAAAAAGAAGGGAGGTATGGCTCCACCACCAGTCCTCCGAATGTACTAGAGCTACAAGGTCTATTTACTGAATATATAGGTTTATAATTAGGGATGAGCGAAACCGAACTGTATAGTTCGGGTTCGTACCGAATTTTGGGGTGTCCGTGACACGGACCCGAACCCGAATATTTTCGTAAAAAAGTCCGGGTTTCGGGTTCGATGTTCGTCGCTTTCTTGGCGCTTTTTGAAAGGTTGCAAAGCAGCCAATCAACAAGCGTCATACTACTTGCCCCAAGAGGCCGTCACAGCCATGCTTACTATTGGCATGGCTGTGATTGGCCAGTGCAGCATGTGACCCAGCCTCTATTTAAGCTGGAGTCACGTAGCGCCGCCCGTCACTCTGCTCTGATCAGTGTAGGGGGAGGTTGCAGCTGCGACTGTTAGGGCGAGATTAGGCAGTGATTAACTTTGAAAAAACACTTAATTCAGTGATCGATCTACAGCTGTGGATCATTGAACTGCTGCTATTCAATTGCTCACTGTTTTTAGGCTGCCCAGAGCGTTTTTCAGTCACTTTTTTCTGGGGTGATCGGTGGCCATTTTGTGTCTTGTGGTGCGCCAGCACAAGCTGCCACCAAGTCCATTTAACCATCAATAGTGTGGTTATTTTTTTGCTATATCCTACATCAGGGCCAAGCTGCCACCAAGTCCATTTAACCATCAATAATGTGGTTATTTTTTTGCTATATCCTACATCAGGGGCAAGCTGCCACAAAGTCCATTTAACCATCAATAGTGTGGTTATTTTGTTTGCTATATCCTACATCAGGGGCTTGGCTGTGCTTGCTATTTTATTGAGGGGTGAAATACAATTGTCAAAATAGCAGTACCCTAAATCTGGTGTTTCAGCTGTGGCTCGCCAATTGTAATACTGTCTGCTGTCTGGCAAAGGATATATTTTTGTTCTGGGTTGAAATACAATTCTCAACTTAGCAATTCCCTAAATCAGTTGCTTCTGCTGTATCAGGCCAACTTTAAATCTATCCATAAAAGCGTATATTAGATTAAAGGTGCAGATAGGGTCATTCTGAATAACTTCACACACACGCTACTGTGCATTTCCAAGTCTAATTCTGTCTGTAAACGTATACCTGTCACCCAGCGCCTAAATAATAGGCCTCAAATTTATATTCAGCTAAATCTGTGGTTATTTCTGTAGCTGGTCAAGTTATTTAGTGTCCGCCAAAGCACAGTTTTTGTTCTGGGTTGAAATACAATTCCCAACTTAGCAATTCCCTAAATCAGTGGTTTCTGCTGTATCAGGCCTACTTTAAATCTATCCATAAAACGGTATATTAGATTGAAGGTGCGGATAGGGTCATTCTCAATAACTTCACACACACGCTACTGTGCATTTCCAAGTCTAATTCTGTCCGTAAACGTATACCTGTCACCCAGCGCCTAAATAATAGGCCTCAAATTTATAGTCAGCTAAATCTGTCATTACTGCTGTGCCTGTATTAGTGTAATACGGTACCTAAATAGATAGCCAGATAGTGTTAGGTGTCTGTAAAAAAAGGCCTGAATTTGAATTCAATACATTGGGCCAAATTATTTTTTTCTTATTGTGGTGAACGGTAACAATGAGGAAAACATCTAGTAAGGGACGCAAACGCGGACATGGTTGTGGTGGTGTTAGTGGACCCTCTGGTGCTGTGAGAGGACGTGGCCGTTCTGCCACAGCCACACGTCCTACTGTACCAACTACCTCAGGTCCCAGTAGCCGGCAGAATTTACAGCGATATTTGGTGGGGCCCAATGCCGTTCTAAGGATGGTAAGGCCTGAGCAGGTACAGGCATTAGTCAATTGGGTGGCCGACAGTGGATCCAACACGTTCACATTATCTCCCACCCAGTCTTCTGCAGAAAGCGCACAGATGGCGCCTGAAAACCAAGCCCATCCGTCTGTCACATCACCCCCATGCATACCAGGGAAACTGTCTGAGCCTCAAGTTATGCAGCAGTCTCTTATGCTGTTTGAAGACTCTGCTGGCAGGGTTTCCCAAGGGCATCCACCTAGCCCTTCCCCAGTGGTGGAAGACATAGAATGCACTGACGCACAACCACTTATGTTTCCTGATGATGAGGACATGGGAATACCACCTCAGCATGTCTCTGATGATGACGAAACACAGGTGCCAACTGCTGCGTCTTTCTGCAGTGTGCAGACTGAACAGGAGGTCAGGGATCAAGACGATGCAGGGGACGATGAGGTCCTAGACCCCACATGGAATGAAGGTCGTGCCACTGACTTTCACAGTTCGGAGGAAGAGACAGTGGTGAGACCGAGCCAACAGCGTAGCAAAAGAGGGAGCAGTGGGCAAAAGCAGAACACCCGCCACCAAGAGACTCTGTCTGCTACTGACCGCCGCCATCTGGGACCGAGCACCCCAAAGGCAGTTTCAAGGAGTTCCCTGGCATGGCACTTCTTCAAACAATGTGCTGACGACAATACCCGAGTGGTTTGCACACTGTGCCATCAGAGCCTGTAGCGAGGCATTAACGTTCTGAACCTTAGCACAACCTGCATGACCAGGCACCTGCATGCAAAGCATGAACTGCAGTGGAGTAAACACCTTAAAAACAAGGAAGTCACTCAGGCTCCCCCTGCTACCTCTTCTGCTGCTGCCGCCTCGGCCTCTTCTGCTGCTGCCGCCTCGGCCTCTTCCTCCGCCTCTGGAGGAACGTTGGCACCTGCCGCCCAGCAAACAGGGGATGTACCACCAACACCACCACCTCCGTCACCAAGCATCTCAACCATGTCACACGGCAGCGTTCAGCTCTCCATCTCACAAACATTTGAGAGAAAGCGTAAAATTCCCACCTAGCCACCCTTGATCCCTGGCCCTGAATGTCAGCATTTCTAAACTACTGGCCTATGAAATGCTGTCATTCAGGCTGGTGGACACAGACAGCTTCAAACAGCTCATGTCGCTCGCTGTCCCACAGTATGTTGTTCACAGCCGCCACTACCTGCACAACCAAGTATCCGATAAAATCAAGTGTGCACTGCGCAACACCATCTGTGGCAAGGTCCACCTAACCACAGATACGTGGACCAAAAAGCACGGCCAGGGACGCTATATCTCCCTAACTGCACACTGGGTAGATGTAGTGCGGCTGGGCCCCAGGCGGAGAGCTGTTTGGCGCACGTCCTTCCGCCGCCAAGGATCGCAGGGCAACATTCTTTGCCTCCTGGTGCCTCCTCCTCCTCCTGCTCATCCAGTCAGCCACACACCTTCACCACCAACTTCAGCACAGCCCGGGGTAAACGTCAGCAGGCCATTTTGAAACTCATATGTTTGGGGGACAGGCCCCACACCGCACAGGAGTTGTGGCGGGGTATAGAACAACAGACCGACGAGTGGTTGCTGCCGGTGAGCTTCAAGCCCGGCCTGGTGGTATGCGATAATGGGCGAAATCTCGTTGCAGCTCTGGGACTAGCCAGTTTGACGCACATCCCTTGCCTCGCGCATGTGCTGAATTTGGTGGTGCAGAAGTTCATTCACAACTACCCCGACATGTCAGAGCTGCTGCATAAAGTGCGGGCCGTCTGTTCGCGCTTCCGGCGTTCACATCCTGCCGCTGCTCGCCTGTCTGCGCTACAGCGTAACTTCGGCCTTCCCGCTCACCGCCTCATATGCGACGTACCCACCAGGTGGAACTCCACCTTGCACATGCTGGACAGACTGTGCGAGCAGCAGCAGGCCATAGTGGAGTTTCAGCTGCAGCACGCACGGGTCAGTCGCACTGCGGAACAGCACCACTTCACCACCAATGATTGGGCCTCCATGCGAGACCTGTGTGCCCTGTTGCGCTGTTTCGAGTACTCAACCAACATGGCCAGTGGCGATGACGCCGTTATCAACGTTACAATACCACTTCTATGTCTCCTTGAGAAAACACTTAGGGCGATGATGGAAGAGTAGGTGGCCCAGGAGGAGGAGGAGGAGGAGGAGGAAGAGGGGTCATTTTTAGCACTTTCAGGCCAGTCTCTTCGAAGTGACTCAGAGGGAGGTTTTTTGCAACAGCAGAGGCCAGGTACAAATGTGGCCAGCCAGGGCCCACTACTGGAGGACGAGGAGGACGAGGAGGTGGAGGAGGATGAGGATGAAGCATGGTCACAGCGGGGTGGCACCAAACGCAGCTCGGGCCCATCACTGGTGCGTGGCTGGGGGGAAACGCAGGACGATGACGATACGCCTCCCACAGAGGACAGCTTGTCCTTACCTCTGGGCAGCCTGGCACACATGAGCGACTACATGCTGCAGTGCCTGCGCAACGACAGCAGAGTTGCCCACATTTTAACGTGTGCGGACTACTGGGTTGCCACCCTGCTGGATCCACGCTACAAAGACAATGTGCCCACCTTACTTCCTGCACTGGAGCGTGATAGGAAGATGCGCGAGTACAAGCGCATATTGGTAGACGCGCTACTGAGAGCATTCCCAAATGTCACAGGGGAACAAGTGGAAGCCCAAGGCCAAGGCAGAGGAGGAGCAATAGGTCACCAACGCAGCTGTGTCACGGCCAGCTCCTCTGAGGGCAGGGTTAGCATGGCAGAGATGTGGAAAAGTTTTGTCAACACGCCACCGCTAACTGCACCACCACCTGATACGGAACGTGTTAGCAGGAGGCAACATTTCACTAACATGGTGGAACAGTACGTGTGCACACCCCTCCACGTACTGACTGATGGTTCAGCCCCATTCAACTTCTGGGTCTCTAAATTGTCCACGTGGCCAGAGCTAGCCTTTTATGCCTTGGAGGTGTTGGCCTGCCCGGCGGCCAGCGTTTTGTCTGAACGTGTATTCAGCACGGCAGGGGGCGTCATTACAGACAAACGCAGCCGCCTGTCTACAGCCAATGTGGACAAGCTGACGTTCATAAACATGAACCAGGCATGGATCCCACAGGACCTGTCCATCCCTTGTGCAGATTAGACATTAACTACCTCCCCTTAACCATATATTATTGTACTCCAGGGCACTTCCTCATTCAATCCTCTTTTTATTTTCATTTTACCATTCTATTGCGGGGCAACCCAAAGTTGAATGAATCTCTCCTCTGCCTGGGTGCCGGGGCCTAAATATATGACAATGGACTGTTCCAATGTTGGGTGACGTGAAGCATGATTCTCTGCTATGACATGAAGACTGATTCTCTGCTGACATGAAGCCTGAATCTCTGTTATGGGACCTCTCTCCTCTGTCTGCGTGCCGGGGCCTAAATATATGACAATGGACTGTTCCAGTGTTGGGTGACGTGAAGCCTGATTCACTGCTATGACATGAAGCCTGAATCTCTGCTATGGGACCTCTCTCCAATTGATATTGGTTAATTTTTATTTATTTTATTTTTATTAATTTCCCTATCCACATTTGTTTGCAGGGGATTTAACTACATTTTGCTGCCTTTTGCAGCCCTCTAGCCCTTTCCTGGGCTGTTTTACAGCCTCTTTAGTGCCGAAAAGTTCGGGTCCCTATTGACTTCAATGGGGTTCGGGTTCTGGACGAAGTTCGGGTCGGGTTCAGATCCCGAACCCGAGCATTTTCGGGAAGTTCGGCCGAACTTCTCGAACCCGAACATCCAGGTGTTCGCTCAACTCTATTTATAATAAAAGTCCTTGTAACACTTTTGGAGGTAAGAGCTCCTTACTTCATCAGACAAATAAAGGGAACATACAAACAGCATAAACTTATTACCACATTTCATGCCAGCTAACAGGAAGTGCTAGAAACAGAGGCATCCTTCTGACCTTGATTATCGGGTCAATGTAAATTCTACCAACAAACTGAGTTGATTAAACACTGCTTAGAACATCCTGGAGTAATTACCCAATGAGGTAAAAGTCTTGTTCCAAAATGGGCTGTTACACAAGTTGCTGGTCACGGGACCTGCACAGGGTTCCACAAACAGGAAATTCTGTGTGCTCCAAATGCAGGAAATCTGTGTTCCAGATACAGGAAGCATGTGTTCCACATACAGGAAGTCATTCTTATTGGAGTATTCTTATTGGAGTATTCCAATTATATTTAGAAATATTGGTTGGCCACTTTCTGGCTTGTTACCAATGTGTAGGTAAGAAGATTATATGGCACTTACTAACATAGCCTTTGGTGAAATTATGTGCCATTTTCCATATTTCCTAAGGTATGCCCCTTGATATGTTGGTAAGTAAGAGAATGTCTTCCAGTTAGACCACTACGCAGGTATACAGCAGATTCCAGATTTAAGAAGCATTACTTAATCCAAAGGGCATGACTACTCATAGTGATCATCATGAATATTAAATGAGGTCTTTCACTCGCCCCCTCTTATCCAAATCAGATTGTAGGCTCCTCTAAGATCCAGCTTAGTAAAGATTTTGGCTCCACTGAGCCTGTTACAGACTTTAGGAATCAGTGGCAGAGGACACTGTACTGATGTCAAGCAACAAGAATGACAGGCAGAACCACAACGCAAAATCTGGCCCAGGTGTTTTTTTTTTAGGACAGGGCAATACAGATGAAACCAGGGCAGCTCAAGAAGAGGGCTGGTAGACTCAGGCAGAATGAAAACTTCTCTGTGTGGAGTGCACCCACTTTAAGTTCCATGGGCACGTTGAGGTGCTGGATGGATTCAGGAAGTCCCGTCCCACTGACACGACCACCATGACTTCTCTAGCCGCAGGGTAGGTATGCAGTATTAGTTCACCCATGCTTGATGCAGGAAGTTGTCTGCAGAGTCGGAATCTGGTAAGGACTCTACAGTAAACCAGATCCTACGACAAGACAGCAACATGGGTAGCGTTAATCTTTCAAAGAGCTTATCTTCACCCATTGTCATCTCTCCTACCACCTAGGCTCTGAAGTTTCACACCTTGAAATGACAGGTATGAATTCAATGTCCCCTGGCTCCGCAGTACATGCACAGGTCACTAATGCATCTCTGCAGAGGCTCCTCATTTGACAGCCTGAAATGGTCCACTTGCGTAGGTTCCTAAACAGAAACCAAATGGAGGTCTATATGGGTGGCAAGGGAAATGAAATTATCCAACATGGATGAAGTATCACGACAATGAAGTAATCTTTAATAAGTCTGGAGAGACATTCCCAGGAAGTCTCATTGTTCACTAAAGCCATTTCAGAAGCCACAGTGAAGAAATGTATGGCATGTTGGCCAAACATGAGGTTGCCCTGGCACAGACTAAGGATAAGCCAATAGATGGTAAACTTGCTTAAGGTGGGCAATTATTTTGTTAGATTTAAGAGTTTACTCATATAAACCTATAGTGTTGTTGAACAAACAACAAGAGAATGCCCAGTATATTCAAAAAATATGTACTTTTATTTAATTAGAATAAACACATCATGATTGCTAAAATATTAAAGATAGCAAGAAAAGGGTATGAAGAGTCGGCAGAAAAAACGGATGCCGCAATCCACTGGCCGGTGTCGCTGCTACCCGCCAGAAGATGGAAAACATGTCAAAGTATACCAGTAGTACAACCGGGGTGATTCACAACACAATAGCCCATAAAATATGACTATTCCAATTGTAGTTTGTGTGATCATCACTCTGGTGCATAACCACCAGATGAGTCTCAGCTCAGCCCAAAATGTAATGAAAGACAAATAATCAAACATCCGCTAGAATTTAGCAATAAAGGGGAAAAAAATTGAAATATTTATAGATCCCTCACATAGGTGAGACAACACACATCAAGCCTTATTATAAAGGATATGAGGGAGCTCATCTGTAGGTAGCAGATAGAGAGTTAAAGCATACCATGAGACATGATAGAAAGTAAAGGTACCTTTGTGGAGACAAACAATTCAGATTATCATATTCTTTAGTATTTTTAGTGCCCGATTTATCGACTCAATTCAGAGCTATCTAACTTGCAAGATGGTCACTTTTAGCTAGCCACCCCAGGGATGGGCCCTATATAAATATTGAAGGAAGTTCTGAGTTGGAAGTTGCAATACCTCTTATGGGTTAAAGTTCCCCTACTGAACTCTCCGTGTAATAATATTAACATGATTGCTTAGCCGGAATTGTCAAGGTCTGGAAAGCAAAGTGGGAGTTCAATGGCTGGCAATCCAAATGATTGCAGATTACTGAATCACGGTGAATTCAAATAACAGTGAGGCAGGGGCATAGTCAGGTAATAGTCTAAATTTGGTACACAAAGGCGAAATAATTCACTGATCTGTACAAACCGGATTCCCAAAAAGTTGGGACACTAAACAAATTGTGAATAAAAACTGAATGCAATGATGTGGAGATGGCAAATGTCAATATTTTATTTGTAATAGAACGTAGATGACAGATCAGACGTTTAATCCGAGTAAATGTATAATTTTAAAGGAAAAATACGTTGATTCAAATTTTCACGTTGTCAACAAATCCCCAAAAAGTTGGGACAAGTAGCAATAAGAGGCTGGAAAAAGTAAATTTGAGCATAACGCAGAGCTGGAAGACCAATTAACATTAATTAGGTCAATTGGCAACATGATTGGGTATAAAAAGAGCTTCTCAGAGTGGCAGTGTCTCTCAGAAGCCAAGATGGGTAGAGGATCACCAATTCCCACAATGTTGCGCAGAAAGATAGTGGAGCAATATCAGAAAGGTGTTACCCAGCGAAAAATTGCAAAGACTTTGCATCTATCATTATCAACTGTGCATAACCTCATCCGAAGATTCAGAGAATCTGGAACAATCTCTGTGCGTAAGGGTCAAGGCCGTAAAACCATACTGGATGCCCGTGATCGCCGGGCCCTTAAACGACACTGCACCACAAACAGGAATGCTACTGTAAAGGAAATCACAGAATGGGCTCAGGAATACTTCCAGAAACCATTGTCAGTGAACACAATCCACCGTGCCATCCGCCGTTGCCAGCTGAAAATCTACAGTGCAAAGAAGAAGCCATTTCTAAGCAAGATCCACAAGCTCAGGCGTTTTCACTGGGCCAAGGATCATTTAAAATGGAGTGTGGCAAAATGGAAGACTGTTCTGTGGTCAGACGAGTCACGATTCGAAGTTCTTTTTGGAAATCTGGGACGCCATGTCATCCGGACCAAAGAGGACAAGGACAACCCAAGTTGTTATCAACGCTCAGTTCAGAAGCCTGCATCTCTGATGGTATGGGGTTGCATGAGTGCGTGTGACATGGGCAGCTTGCATGTCTGGAAAGGCACCATCAATGCAGAAAAATATATTCAGGTTCTAGAACAACATATGCTCCCACCCAGACGTCATCTCTTTCAAGGAAGACCCTGCATTTTTCAACAAGATAATGCCAGACCACATTCTGCATCAATCCCAACATCATGGCTGCGTAGGAGAAGGATCCGGGTACTGAAATGGCCAGTCTGCAGTCCAGATCTTTCACCTATAGAGAACATTTGGTGCATCATAAAGAGGAAGGTGCAACAAAGAAGGCCTAAGACGATTGAACAGTTAGAGGCCTGTATTAGACAAGAATGGGAGAGCATTCCTATTTCTAAACTTGAGAAACTGGTCTCCTCGGTCCCCAGACGTCTGTTGAGTGTTGTAAGAAGAAGGGGAGATGCCACACAGTGGTGAAAATGGCCATGTCCCAACTTTTTGGGGATTTGTTGACACCATGAAATTCTGGTTCAACATATTTTTCCCTTAAAATGGTACATTTTCTCAGTTTAAACTTTTGTTCCATTCTGAATAAAATATTAGAAGTTGGCACCTCCACATCATTGCATTCAGTTTTTATTCACGATTTGTATAGTGTCTCAACTTTTTTGAAATCCGGTTTGTACTTCGACTACAAGAATATTCCTATAAGACTATCCCATATAGAATAAAATTCCAGATCTTTTATTTTTTTTTATTTTTTTACTGGGTCCATGGGGGGCATCAAACCTGTTGGTCATTTTTTATTATCACTAATGTTTTTAATGTTTCTTGTTATTTTTTAAGAAATGATTATACACAGAATGCTGCTGCCTTCCTCTTGCAAACTGCTTTGTGCAACGTGCTGCCACCCAAGGGCCGATCTGGTCCCAGGTTTTTAGGAATGTTGACTGGTGATGCCGCTCTATTAGTTTTGTGTGTGTTACGGTGCTCCTACCTGCATACCGTCGCTCCCCAGGATTAGGCTCCGGAGCATTAAAAGGGGAGAGTTGTAGGAGGTGGAGAATAAGTGGAGTCCAGACTTGGTGAAAGTTCAACAGCTTTAGGCCTCATACACACGTCCGTGCTGTTTTTTGCGGTCTGCAAACCGTGGACCCGCAAAAAATGGAAGGCGCCTGTGTGCCTTCCGCAATTTGCAGAACGGAACAGGCGGCCCATTGTAGACATGCCTATTCTTGTCTGCAAAACGGACAAGAATAGTACATGCTATATTATTTTTTTTGCGAGGCCTCGGAACGGCGCAACGGACGCGGACAGCATCTTTTGCGGCCCCATTGAACTGAAAAGGTCCGCATCCGAGCCCCAAAAACTGCGGCTCGGATGCGGACCATAACTACGGTCGTGTGCATGAGGCCTCACTTGAATAAACTTGCATCCAGACAATACTTGTTCTTTCTCTTGGTTCCAGTAGGTTTTGGGGTAAACTGGCAGCTAATTTTGAATACATTGCTATATCTTTCTCTGCTATGCTAAACTCAGGCTTCAGTCTGAATACTGGATTTGCTAACTGTTATGGTGCCTTTGGAGTGGGGTGCCTTTGGCTGTTGACCCCCTAGTAATACTCTGTCTGTAAATCTGCAAGAAGTCATGGTGATCTCTGAGCTGCTTCCCTGGGGAGACTCCTGCTGCAGGAGGGGGACCCTTCCCCTCACTAATCCATGTATCATGTCTTCTCGAAACTAAATTAACTGTAGCTTCCTGCAACTATTCCCTTGGTAGGAAGCAGGACTAGGACTGGTCTACTTCTGCTCAAAAGGGGGAGGATGGAATGGTAAGTTCCATTCTATCTAAAGAGCTCTCTCTGCCATATACAATGCCACGTGCTGGTAAACCATGCACATTACATGAACATGATAGTTTCATAGCAAAACAATTAATTCACAGTGTAAAATGACCTGGAATAAATACACAGATTACATTAGTGTTAGTCATCAGAGACAGTAGCAGAGTGTAGAAATTGTAGAAGCAGTGCCACGCCTGGGTTGACAAACTGGCTGTATTGAAGTGAATATGGCAGAACTGCAATACCACACATGACCTGTGTACAGACGTGACATTGTTTTTGGAGAAAGGCAGCTGTGATCTTCTAATCCTGGACAACATCTTTAACTAATACATCACACAGTCATCCTAACGTTGAGGCACTTCACTGAAGCTCCACGACTGCCACATTTCATACTATCTGAACATTACATTAAGATGGCTTCTAACCTGAGGGAGTTCTCCGATGTAACTCAAGACCCGATTTCTGACTAAAACATTTCCAACATATTGAGCATTTCCTGCATTTTGAGCATAAACAATGTTTCTCTCCTGTGTGAGTTTTCTGGTGCTCCACAACTGGTGATCTCTGGCAAAAACATTTCCCACACACTGCACATGAAACTGGCTTCTCTCCTGTGTGAATTCCTTGATGTATCACTAGATGTCATTGGTGGTTAAAACATTTCCCACATTCTGAACATGAATATGTTTTCTCTCCTTTTTGCGAGTTCTCAAATGAAGAACAAGACTGAATAGGAGTACAGCTCTTTGTGAATTCTGAGATGTACTAGAAAACTAGATCTGTGGCTAAAACATTTCTCACATTTTGGTTATGATGATGGCTTCCACCTTGTGTGAATTCTTTGATGTTTCACAAGATCTGATTTCTGGTTAAAACATTTCCTACATTCTGAACACTGAAATGGCTTCTCTCCTGTGTGATTTCTCTGATGTCTCACAAGACTTGATTTCTGGTTAAAACATTTGCCACACTCTGAACATGAATATGGCTTCTCTCCTGTGTGTCGTCTTTGATGTCTCACAAGACTTGATGCTTGGCTAAAACATTTCCCACATTCGGAACAGGTGAAAGGTTTCTCTCCTGTGTGACATCGCCGATGTGCCACAAGATTTGCTTTCTGTTGAAAACATTTCCCACATTCTGAGCATGTAAATGGAATTCTAAAGTAATTCTCGCATTTAGAACATGCAAACATTTCACCCTGTCTAGGTACAGTTCTTTTTTTGATCTGTGATGGATTCTCTTCTACAGTATAAGCAGGTGATAGCAAGAGATGTGAGTCGGGGATTCTCATCCAGTCTTCACCTAAAAAAAGAAAAGCCATATTAAACCAATATGTTTAATAGTTGCTGTGTGGTCCTATTAATGGAACCTGGTTATATTTTGTATTGGACTCTATTATGTGTATAGCAGTATAATGGCTTGGATACAGGATACCAGTGTGGTACCTCCTACAGTTGCTGCGCTGTTAGTGGGGATACTTTTTGCAAGTAGAAGTCCCAAACAGGTAAGTGCAAAGTCTCATAGAACTAAACATGTAAAAGTATAGTCTGGGATAATCTAGGGGTACCCTCTGTATGGCCACAAAGGGACTGTGAGCATAGGCCTATTCAAGTAGTAGTGAAGGAAGAGTGACTGACTATGTAAGAGCCATGACCGTCTTTATCAAACATTTCCTAGTGTTCTGTGTCTGCAGTTCAAATGCAGACCGATGCATCTAAAACTATTCATTTTAGTTGCATTGTAGCAATAAAAATTTTTAAGGGTGTGCACACTTATGCAACCATATTATTTTATTTTTATATTTTTTCTTCCCTTTACCTAAAAGATTTCAGTTTGTTTTTCAATTGAGTTGTACGGTTTATAGGTCACATTAAAGGTGGAAAAAGTTCTGAAATGTTTTATCTTTGTCTCATTTTTTTACATCACAGAAACCTGACATTTTAACAGGGGTGTGTAGACTTTATATCCACTGTATGCCATCCAGACACACAGATTTGTCTATTTTACTGCACACTTCTTGCTTGGTTAAAGGGGTTTTCCAGGTTCTAGATATCCATACTTTATCATCAAAATTGGTCATCATTATCACATCGGTGGGTGTCCAAAGCCTGGGAACCACAACAATCAGCTGTTCTTAGCAGCGGCCCTTAAAAAAAACCCACAGTGGATGGCAACGGAAGCAGAAAGCTCAGGTGTGTAGCAGTCATGCTGTTTTATTGCAGCTTAGCTCACTGTGAAGGTAACTAGGTAGGGCGAGAACCATGGATAAAACTTACTGCTTTCGACACCATATATTGTGCTTTATATATTTTTTTTTTGAGATGAGTGAATTTCTTGAAATTTGTTTTGGTTCCAATTCTAATTAATCGGTCAAGAAATTTGATTAAGGTCTGAATTGATTCTACCCGCATCAAAAGTGCTCCAATTGGCCTGAAAATTGGCATATGACATTCTGAGGTCTCCTAGGACAATTTTTTTATCCTGTCTTTCGTTGTTTTTTTTTATTCTTGAAATCTTTTTCTCACTCTTTACTCCCTTTCAGCTCATTAACGCAATGACAGAAACAATAAATAATGTCAGAGCGACATTGACATATATAGCTATGGGGAAATGCATGGTTGAAAACACACTGCACCGTGACATTCTTCACATTAGAAACTGTCCAAAATTGTCTGTTATCAGGGACCTGTTTAAAACACACTAAGCTGTTGAATTTGTTATGCTTTTAAAAATGAAAACCATTCCAAAAGTTGTCCCCTTTTGACAACAAGAAAACATTCTCTTTTGTTTTGATAGCGAGGGTTTAAAAGCTAACCACTAATCATCAGTTTGCCTGATGCTACCTGTATGGCTGTCAGCACGTAAGCAAGCATACCGTTACAAATATGCATATGGACAATGGTGTGGAACTACTGTGCCAAGTAACTGGGTTGATGTTGGGCTAAACCCTAAGGGCATTATTCTGGTGCCTCCCCATATTCACCCTTTAACCCCTCTACAGGGATGTAGACTTCACTATGGGTTCGCGACTAGACTAATACCTCCTGAGATGGTCACGGTGTACTTCTCAGCTGACCTACTGGAATCAGGAAATACCAGTGCAAAGCATCAGGGACATAGGCATAGCACAATTCAGAAACAGGCAAATCCAAGACAAACACGGATTACAGGCAAGAGAGAAAACGCAGAGACTTTACAGATAAACAGATTGGGAACCCAAGCAGACGGACTACAAGACATACAGACTACCAGAACTTGGAGACACGGACCAGGAATGGACTCCAGGAACTCGGACATACAAACTTCAAAAACTTGGACATTGTTCAGACACACTGGTTACAGGAATTTGGACCGGACGCTGGCTCACACAGACAGATGGGTCAGCTCCATACAGACTCTAGCAGAGCACAAACAATAGCTTAGGACAGTAGGTCAGAATTCAGACAGGGGCAAACCAAATTGAACCCAAAATACTAACTAGGATTACGACTATGACTGGGGCACATACACTGACTCCAAACAGACGAAAGTAAGAAAGACGTAAAAGAGAGACATGATTACAAAACCAGGACAGGTCATGGCACTCAAAGGTCACCCAGTAAGCTGACACAGAACTCATGAACATATACAGCTGAAACTCGAAAAATTAGAATATCGTGCAAAAGTCCATTTATTTCAGTAATGCAAATTAAAAGGAATTGCATAAATGGAACCTAAAATTAAAATTTTGGGAAAAGGTTCAATATTTTAGGCTCAAAGTGTCACACTATAGTCAGCTAATTAATCCATTTCCCCTGAGCAAAGGGGACCTCAAAATTGAGACTTTGGGGATTCATAAGCTGTAAGCCATAATCATTCAAATGATAACAAAGAAAGGCTTGAAATATCTCGCTTTGCATGTAATGAGTCTCATGTGTTAATTTCACCTTTTAAGTTGCATTACTGAAATAAATGAACTTTGCACGATATTCTAATTTTTCGAGTTTCACCTGTATAGCAGACTTAGGGTACTATCACACTTGCGGCAGAGGATTCTGGCAGGCAGTTCCATCGCCAGAACTGCCCGCCGGATCCAGCAATCTGGACGCAATCGGATGGCATTTGTCAGACGGTTACGGATGTGGATCCGTCTGACAAATGCATTGAAATACCGTATCCGTCTCTCCGGTATCATTGGGAAAAACTGATCCGGTATTTTTTTTTTTCCACAGATTTAAAAGTCTGCACATGCGCGGACCGGAAGAAAGGATCCGTCAATTTTAATGGAAATGAATGCCGGATCCAGCATTCTGGCAAGTGTTCAGGATTTTTGGCCGGAGAGAAAAATACAGCATGCTGCTGTATTTTCTCCAGCCAAAAAACGCAAGAAGGACTGAACTGATACATCCTGATGCATCCTGAACAGAATGCTCTCCATTCAGAATGCATTAGGATAAAGCTGATCAGTTTTTTTCCGGTATTGAGCCACTGTGATGGAACTCAATACCGGAAAAGAAAAACGCTAGTGTGAAATTACCCTTAACCAATTAGTTGAACAGATAAAGACACACAAACAGCAAGGAATGATTAACACTCGCAATAAAGAATTTAAAGAAAATGTGTCACCAAAAATGTTGTCTTCTAGTTAAAACCAAATAGGAACACATAAGAGCACAAATTGAAACGCAGAAGTAAAAGGCACTGGCACAGACGGTACAAGTGAAAAGCCATTGTAACAAATACAGCCTGCCATACTTGTCAGTGTGCCCGAGAACCTTTATCTTTGTGGCTTTGCCCCCCACTGCGATGATTGATCATCACGGCCAGTGTCATTGTCATCAGCAACAGCCTTGTGGTCCTCCTCCTCCTCCAGTGCTAGCACCTCAACATCATCCTCCTCTTCCACTTCCTCCTCCATGGAACTTGGTCCATGTGAGTACTGAACAGCTACAGGGACACCAGCAAGATGTAGAAACTGGCCTGCACCGCATCGCTGAGGGGGGCGCCCTGGCACAGTATAAGCTTAGCAAAAATATTTGGGGGAACATTATGTTTACACTATTAGTATCAGGGAAACTATTTTATTTTTTAGGGCACAGTGTGCCAATAATTATTAATGTTAAGATGTCCGTTTGTCAATTTCTGCAGAGACGAAAGATGGCTGAAAGAAATCACGTCATCTGGTCTGAACTCAGAAGAAGAGGAAACAGAATGTCTACATCAAAGGAAACGTGACTGGATGTAGGAGGGATGTGCTACTATTTTGTAGTGCTGTATATTATGTTAGGAGGGAAGAGGTTAGGTTTACATTTTTACCTCAGGCACCAGATAGATGCGCCCCTGTCTGCAGTCAACCCTACTGACAAATCTGGTGCCCTCTTCAAAGGGCTTAAGTAGACGACAAGCCTCCCTGATGAGCTGCCAATGCCTAACCTCCAAATAACACCCTGCTGTGGTGGTCTGGTGTATGACGTAAACGTTAACATTTTTTTGCATATGCCCCAGCATATGGTGGAATTCCAGTAAGTTGGAACGTTGCAGATCAAGAGGTACAATGACAGACCGTTCTGTCACTGAAAGTCCAGGAGAGCGTTTTTAGACACATAAGAATGGCTGAAATGCCTTCTGCAAGCCACCATACTATTTCATAAAGCATTGCACCACAATGTGCCCCATGCAGGGAGCATGTGCAATTTCCCTTGAATTTATTGCAGCCACATCTTCCTGCCATAGTTGCTGACCACTATGCCCAGTTGGAGTTGGCGGAAAGATGGTCAGGGGGATATATGCTACTTGATGCACTTTAGCAACAAATCCACTATGTGTCAACTCTTTACCAGGCTCGTGCAGATTTTGAGAACAGAATGGGGACTGTTGAAGAGAAATCTTTCTTCTCCCATACCTGAATCCTCCATTTATGGCCTACAGGAGAAATTGTAATCTGCGTAATCAGATTTTATTTTATGCCTTCCAAAATATCGAAATTTTGCTGCCACTGCAATAGGTTAATAAAAGGTGACATCTTTAAAGGGATTCTGTCACCTCCCCTAAGCCAAAAAACGATTTTAAAGCAGCCATGCAGCACATCTTACCTGGATTAGGCTGTGCTCTTTGATCTTGAAATCCGTCCAGCAGTTACTGCAAAAAACGACTTTGATTGATATGTAAATGTGTCCTGAAGGTGCCCAGAGGGGCGTTTTTTTCTTCCTAGTGAGCCCAGTACCGCCCCTCTTTCAGTGCCCAGCCCGCCTTCCTTGTACTGTCTAACCGCCGCCCCCAGCCTGCCACAGCCTCTCCTCCCTCTCCTCCCCCTCCCTCACGCCGAACGAAGTCTCGCACAGGCGCAGTACCCACTGAGGGCTGCGCCTGTGCGATCAGCAGGAGACTGAGGGCAGCAGCTTCATCTTCGTCACTGGGCATGCGCCGAGCCCAGTGACGTCCGATGCTCGCTCTTCCCTGCTGACTGAGGGAAGAGCGAGCATCGGACGTCACTGGGCTCGGCGCATGCCCAGTGACGAGGATGAAGCTCCTGCCC
Organism: Bufo gargarizans; assembly: GCF_014858855.1. Lineage (NCBI taxonomy): Eukaryota > Metazoa > Chordata > Amphibia > Anura > Bufonidae > Bufo > Bufo gargarizans. The sequence continues at coordinate 562,137,424 of NC_058082.1, read as the reverse complement.
TCAGTCTCCTGCTGATCGCACAGGCGCAGCCCTCAGTGGGTACTGCGCCTGTGCGAGAGTTCGTTCGGCGTGAGGGAGGGGGAGGAGAGGGAGGGGAGGCTGTGGCAGGCTGGGGGCGGCAGTTAGAAAATACAAGGAAGGCGGGCTGGGCACTGAAAGAGGGGCGGTACTGGGCTCACTAGGAAGAAAAAAACGCCCCTCTGGGCACCTTCAGGACACATTTACATATCAATCAAAGTCGTTTTTTGCAGTAACTGCTGGACGGATTTCAAGATCAAAGAGCACAGCCTAATCCAGGTAAGCTGTGCTTCATGGCTGCTTTAAAATCGTTTTTTGGCTTAGGGGAGGTGACAGAATCCCTTTAAAAATCCAAGGACGGGCCATGTTTAACTCAATATGCTATTTATATGATCACATGCCCTCGTGGGATAGCCTATATAGGAGAGACTGTAAATAAGGTAAAAACTTGTATAAAGGTGGTATCAGAAAAGAGAATATGGAATTACTGGTTTTACAGGAGAATAAAACATGTCAGTCAATTAAAGGGCATCTATCAGCAGATTTCTACCTATGAAACTGGCTGACCTGTTACATGTGCACTTGGCAGCTGAAGGCATCTATGTTGGTCCCATGTTTATAAGTGCACTCATTGCTGAGAAAAATAAAGTTTTAATAAATGCAAATGAGCCTCTAGGAGCAATGGGGCTATTGCCGTTACACTTAGAGGCTCAGCTCTAAACATTGCTTGTTACTGTATACCCTTTTTGGTGCAATAAAGAAGAATTTAGGATTTTGGATACTGAGGCTGTAGTTTCTTCTGGGCCTGCCGCCCATGTGTCTGACAAGGAGGCCCGTCTCCACCCCTCGAAGAGTTACCACTATCCTGTTGTTTCTGACAGCGAGTAGAAAACGCCACAGAGGTAACAGCAGCGGCCGATACAGTTTGTGGAACACAATTAAACACAATTAGGTTATTTTTAAGTGCTGCGCCAACCAGATGCACACCAGCAAATGCATACTCACCATCTTAACAACTAGATTAGGTTGTATCTGGATTGTGCCCTTTCTTTGGCACATACCCTGTTCCCTGACCCCATGGACTTCTGGCTCAGCAGATTGGACTAGTGGTGCTATTGGTGTACTGTTTTGTGCAAACTCCAGTGTACTGTCAGAGAAGGTATTCTGCGCGGCAGGTGGCTTCGCCACACGCGAAGTGACTAAAATTGTTGTCAGCAAGTGTACAGTATATAGCATTACATAAATGAAAAAGCATCAGACATAGATCGGTGAAGACTTTCACACACCTCTGTCTGAGTCCGATGAATAGATCTGCCATTGCTGACAGTGGCTATCCATCACTGGCCCAATGATACCACTGGTGCTGACTGCATGTCAATTATATTCCATACTGTATTGCTGCAGCTGCTATTTTCCCTAGTACCACTACTACTATCCCTACGCAGCAGCACATCTACTGCCTTGTCTGTTAGGTTCCATACTGTACTGCAGCTGTCACAGCTAATACTGCTACTATTACTACCTCTACACAGCCAGATATCTCCTGTCTATTTCTTTATATTTCTTTACTGTACTGTTACTGCCTCTACTAATGCCACTACTACTACCCCTACACAGCCACACATCTCCTGTCCGTCAGGATCCATGCTATACCGTTGCTGCCACAGCTAAAACTCCTGCTACTACCCATATACAGCCGCAGAATTCCTACCATACTGTACTGCTGATGCTCCAAAAACATGGATACATTTTGGACTGCTTGTTCAGAACAAGCAAATACGTTTTCCAATACTACCATCTGTGTACAAAGATGGGCAGGCATCTGACCCCATTAATGCATTATTGTTCAGAACAAGCCACTGATTTTTCTTATACTGCTGTGCATATATAAAACATAGTCAGTCCCCATAATGGGATAATTTTTAGAACGCTTATTCAGACCAAGACATTGCTTCACACACTACCGTGTGTGTATAAACACTGGCAGGCATCTGTCTCCAATAATAAATAACATTTGGAATCTTTTTTTACATTTTTTTATTTTACAAAGCATAACAAATCCAGGAGTAGTGTGCAGTAGTGATGGATGAACATCGGCCGGGACTGTTTGCTAATGTGCATTCGCAGCGGGACCCATTGACTTTAATGGCAGGCGAACCTGAAAAACCTTCAGGTCATATTTGCAGCCACCATATACTTACTAGAAGTGCACAAATAGTCCCACAACATGGACAGTGACATACCAGAGGGGGATCATTGGCAAAAATTCTCACTAAAAATATGTATTTTAAATCAGGGGCCATTTTTATGCGTCTTATAGGGAAACTCTCAAAAATATGCCCTGCTGGAGCCTAGAAAAAAATTATTTTAGGCCACGGGAGTATGGGCCCCAAAAACTTGGCATTTACCTGACAGAAAATAACTTGTGACGATGTGGCTGTAGGTTCATTAGGCGGTCACTGGATAAAAATGTTACTGTAGGCCAGTACAGGCCCAAAAAATTAGGCATTCACCTGACAGAAAATAACTTGTGATTATGTGGCTGGAAGTACATTAGGCGGTCACTGGATAAATTTTTTACTGTAGGCCACTGGAGAAGAGGCCCCAAATTTTAGGCATTCACCTGACAGAAAAGGCCTTTTATGCCGCTGTATATACATAAGACAAGGACCATTCTTGTTCTGGGTGGTGGCGGATATGTGTGGGCTGGCATGAGGAAATTCAATTACACATGGTCGTCACAGGTGTTGAATTTATCAGAGATCCATGCCTCATTCATTTTTAGAAATGTAAGGTAGTCCACACTTTCGTGAGCTAGGCGAGTGCGCTTGTTGGTCACAATCCACCCTGCTGCGCTGAATGTCCTTTCAGACAGGACACTCGACAAGGGGCATGCCAAGAGTTCCATGGAAAATTGTGCCAGCTTTGGCCACAAGGCAAGCCTGCACACCCAGTAGTCCAGGGGTTCCTTGCTTCTCAGAGCGTCCACATTGGCCATTAATCTGATGTAGTCGGACACCTGTTGGTCTAGGCGTTCCCTGAGGCTGGATCTGGAGGGCGGCTGCCGATGGGTTGGATGCAAGAATGATCTCATATCCGAAGTGACCAACACATCTTCAAACCGCCCTCTTCTTGCATGCGCGGTAGGATTAGTACCTGCACCTGTTTCGCTGTGTGTGGAAATTCCTCTGCCAGTGCCCGCAACAGCAGAATGCAGCATCTCTCGCGGCAAGGCCTGTAAAATTCTGTATTCTGCCAGCCCTCTGTGATGCTGGTAACATGTCCGCCATTTTGTGTTTGTACTGGGGATCTAAGTACGTTGCCACCCAGTACTAATCCTTGTACTTTATGCTTTTTATACGGGGGTCCCTCTTCAAACACTGGAGCATGGAGGCCATCATTTGCACTAAATTGGAAGCGGTGGAGCACCCTGGCTCCTGTCCTCAGTCTCCTCCACCCAGCCATGGAAAACACTAGGAATCCCCTAAAGCCTGCTCTTCTTGCTCCTCCTCCTCCCTCCAGCCGCCATCCTCCTCCGACTCCTCTTTAGACTCCTGCTGACTTTTTTCAGATGGAGTAGCCCCCCATGGGAATTCATTCAGCATTGCGACTTCCCCATCTACCAGCTCCTGCTCCTCGATGGCTTGATCAATGACACGACGCAATTCACGCTCCAAAAAGAAGGCGTAAGGTACTGATGGCGCCCTGGCTGCGACTGACCAGTTTGCTGATCTCAACAAATGGCCGCAGAAGTCTGTATGCGTCGCGCATGAGCAGTCACTGGTGTGGTGAAAAGAAACCAAGCTCTCCAGAGCCCGTCCTGCTGCAGAGTGCGTACAGGTAGTCATTAACGCCACGTTGCTGCTGGAGCAGCCAATCAAGAATATACAAGGTGGAGTTCCAGCGAGTCGGGCTGTCACAAATCAGACATCTGACGGGCAGGTGGTGTCACCTCTGAACGTCAGCAAGGCGATCCATGGCTGTGTAAGATCTTCTAAAATGGCCAGGGATTTTCCTGGCCTGCCGCAAGACGTCCTGGACCCGAGGTATTTGGCAACGAATCGATGCACGACTAAGTTCACAACATGTGCCATGCACGGCACGTTTGTCATTTTTGCCCTGTTTCAGCGTGCTCAGCAAATTGGCACCCTTGTTGCACCCCACTTTACCAACTGTCAAATTGAGCGGGGTTAGCCACTGATCGGCCTGTGACTGCAGAGCTTTGGGTCATTGTCCTGTTGCAACACCCATCTTCTGTTGAGCTTCAGCTGGTGGACAGATGGCTTTAAGTTCTCCTGCAAAATGTCTAGATAAACTTGGGAATTCATTTTTCCTTCGATGATAGCAATCCGTCTAGGCCCTGATGCAGCAAAGCAGCCCCAAACCATGATGCCCCCACCACCATGCTTCACAGTTGGGATGAGGTTTTGATGTTGGTGTGCGGTGCCTCTTTTTCTCCACACATAGTGTTGTGTGTTTCTTTCAAACAACTTAACTTTGGTTTCATCTGTCCACAGAATATTTTGCCAGTACTGCTGTGGAACATCCAGGTGCTCTTGTGCAAAATGTAAACGTGCAGCAATGTTTTTTTGGACAGCAGTGGCTTCCTCTGTTGTATCCTCCCATGAAATCCATTCTTGTTTAGTGTTTTACGTATCGTAGATTCGCTAACAGGAATGTTAGCATATGCCAGAGACTTTTGTAAGTCTTTAGCTGACACTCTAGGATTCTTCTTCACCTCATTGAGCAGTCTGCACTGTGCTCTTGCAGTCATCTTTACAGGACGGCCACTCCTAGGGAGAGTAGCAGCAGTGCTAAACCTACTACATTAATGGACAATTTGTCTTACCGTGGACTGATGAACAGCAAGGCTTTTGGAGATACTTTTATAACCCTTTCCAGCTTTATGCAAGTCAACAATTCTTAATCGTAGGTCTTCTGAGAGCTCTTTTGTGTGAGGCATCATTCACATCAGGCAATGCTTCTTGTGAAAAGCAAACCCAGAACTGGTGTGTGTTTTTTATAGGGCAGGGCAGCTGTAACCAACACCTCCAATCTCATTGATTGGACTCCAGTTGGCTGACACCTCACTCCAATGAGCTCTTGGAGAGGTCATTAGTCTAGGGGTTCACATACTTTTTCCACCTGCACTGTGAATGTTTACATGGTGTGTTCAATAAAAACATGGTAACATTTAATTCTTTGTGTGTTATTAGTTTAAGCAGACTGTGATTGTCTATTGTTGCGACTTAGATGAAGATCAGATCACATTTTATGACCAATTTGTGCAGAAATCCATATCATTCCAAAGGGTTCACATATTTTTTCTTGCAACTGTATGTAACTGCGGTATCGCAGCAGAACCGCACACAACTGCTGCACAATACAAATGCACTATGATATACTTTCTATGTTAGAAGGTATATTATAGGTATATCACACCCCTCAGTATATCACACCTATCGATAGCACACCTATATCAGTGCTTGAAAGGACTTTTGTGGCCCTATAAGCTAGCGTTTGGTGTCCCTAACAGCCTGTCCCTGCTCCACACAGCAACCTCTCCCTACACTGGCAAAACACATAATGTAAAATGGCTGCCAGATCGGGTTCTGTTATAGGGTGGGGGTGTGCCCATGTGCTGAAACGTCTCAATTGGCTGTCCTGTCCCACCTGATGGATGTGTCATGGGTCCAAGTTTGGCGCAATGCAAAAGAATATGTCGCCGGTGGACAACGCCATATGTTTGCATGTTCGGCGAATTGCGAATGCTATCTCTAGTGTGCAGTGTATTTTTAAACAGGCTGTTTGTTACTATCGGCAACCATGCATTTACTCCTAACTAAATATGTAATTTTGACAGTACTATTGATGTCTTTGTGTTAAAGACCCCTTGAAAGGTGTTGGTTAAAGTCCTAGGAGACCTGAGAATGTCATACACAACTTTTAATAGGCAATGAGAGCTCTTTCGATTCAGGTCAAATTTATTTGTGCCTGAATCAAATCTTTTGACCAATTCATGGGGCCCATGAACTATAGATCTGGTTTCATGTAACCTTCACTCTGAAGCTGCATTTTCACTGCAATCTGTTTTTTGATCATTATTACATCTGCACAGTATTTCTTTGGACATTTTGTATCACATTGTCCCAGTGCTTAGGGATAAGATGGAATGCAAAGTATTAATAATGGTGACCATGAGGAAGAAAGCTTCCCATAAAGAAATGTACAGTCAATATATCTCCAACAGGAATGACCAATAAGAGAAAAAATATAGAATAATATTCCTCTTAGACTTAGGGTACTTTCACACTTGCGTCATTGGATTCTGGCAGGCAGTTACGATCCGGCAATCTGTATGCAAACGGATGCTATTTGTAAACAGATCCGGATGCGGATCTGTCTCACAAGTGCATTGCAATACCGGATCCGTCTCTCCAGTTGTCATCCGGAAAAGCGGATCTGGTATTTATCTTTTTAAAATTTTACTGCAAAACCAGATCCGTTTTTCTGGATCACTTGGGGTTGGATACATGCATTCAATAGAAATAAATGCAGAATCCGGCATTCCGGCAAATGTTCCGTCCAAAAACCGTACAGTGACTTAACTGAAGACATCCTGATACATACTTAACGGATTGCTCTCCATTCAGAATGCATTAGGATAAAACTGATCCGTTTTTTTCAGGTATTGAGCCCCTAGGACGGAACTCAATACCGGAAAAGTTTAAAGCAAGTGTAAAAAGTACCCTTAGAGTAAATGTGAATATTAAATCCTCCAACTCTCTGCACGAGGAATTCAGAAAAAGATCAGCAGATAACTACTCAGTTGGCAATTTATAAGGGAAGGATAAAACACAAGCTTTATGAAAGGCTCTCACCATTCATTGACCCCGATGTGAGGTTTTCAGGTCCACCCTTCGTTCCACCACAACTTTCCTGCAAGAAACCCACATTAAGGACATGTGGAAAATGAAGAAGGACCATAGTTCATCTTATATCCAGAAAAAGGTTTAAAAACCCTACAAGACATGAATGAATATGGAATAAAAGGAGAATGATTGTCTTGAGCGCAGATCAGACAGGATCCACATTCAACCAAGTATTTTACACATCAACAGAAATGTTTAATATTGCTGAATGAAACAATTTAAGCAGATCCTGAAGTGGACAGCGGTGCTCATTACCATTATTCAGCAACATCACAGCTTTTTAAGCAGTTGATGGACATTGTGTTATTATTGGGTTAATTATTTATACTAAATCACATAATTACATAAATAATTACAAACAAATCACAGTAGTATTATAGGGTTACGAAAAGTATCAATATACTAAATCACAGAGAGAAATAACTTTTCATCTAAAACATAACTTTTACTATCGTTGGTTAAAATTAACCAACGATAGTAAAAGTTATGTTTTAGATGAAAAGTCATTTCTCTCTGTGATTTATTATATTGATACTTTTCGTAACCCTATTGTCACGGACGGTGTACAGGAAACAAGACAAAGCAACATGCATATATGACTGAGTAGATCCAAAGCTAAGGAACCTAAAGGGAGACCCCTGCACAAGACCTGAGACTTTCCCTGGCTGCTCAGCCTATGCAACGATCCCAGAGGTGGAAGGTTGCATAGCCACGTACCTCGACTATATAACCCCTGAACACCCTACAATAGTGAGGGGACACGACCACCGGCTCCCTACACCAGACACGGAGGGAGTCAGGGTCACCTGGGATCCAGCAAACAGAAAATAACAGATAAATTTTCAGCACTTAACTTTTGTAGCAGAGTGGAAAACAAGATCAGCATGCACACACACTCCAGGAAGAAGTATAAGCCGCCCAGCAATGCACCATGGGGAGGGATTTAAAGGGAAGCAATCAGTCTAACTCCATGACAGCTGAGAGAGGCTAACGAGTTGAGGAACTGAACAGTACAACAAAGAGAACTCAAGGAGGAGGTTCTGAAAGGCCTCTGTCAGAGCTTCTCAGCTGTCTGGTTGTGACAGTACCCCTCCCTCTACGAGTGGACTCCAGACACTCAGAGCCCACCTTCTCAGGATGGGACCTATGGAAAGCCCTGATGAGACAAGAGGCCTTAATGTCCGTCACTGGGACCCACATCCTCTCCTCAGGACCATAACCCTCCCAATGAACAAGGTACTGAAGAGAACCGCGAACAAGACGAGAATCCACAATCCTAAAGACCTGAAATTCAAGATTCCCATCAACTATAATCGGAGGAGGAGGCAAAGGCGAGGGTACAATGGGCTGAACATAAGGTTTCAATAAGGACTTATGAAAAACATTATGGATCTTCCAAGTCTGAGGAAGATCAAGACGGTAGGCAACAGGATTGATGACAGACAGGATTTTGTAAGGCCCAATAAACCTAGGACCCAACTTCCAGGAGGGAACCTTCAATTTGATATTCTTGGTAGACAACCACACCAGATCACCAACATTCAGGTCCGGACCAAGCACACGTCTCTTATCTGCCACACGCTTATATCTCTCACTCATGCTCTTTAGATTATCCTGAATCTTTTGCCAAATAGATGACAAAGACGAGGAGAACCTGTCCTCATCAGGTAAACCAGAAGACCCCTCTCCCGAGAAAGTCCCAAACTGCGGATGAAACCCATATGCACCAAAAAATGGTGACTTATCAGAGGACTCCTGACAACGGTTATTTAAAGCAAACTCAGCAAGGGACAAAAAAGAACACCAATCCTCTTGATTCTCCGCCACAAAACAGCGCAGATATGTCTCCAGATTCTGATTGACGCGCTCTGTCTGGCCATTCGACTGCGGGTGGAAAGCAGAAGAGAATGACAACCGAACCCCCAAGCGAGAACAGATAGCCTTCCAGAATCTGGAAACAAACTGCGTGCCCCTATCAGAGACTATGTCTGAAGGAATACCGTGCAATTTGACAATGTGATCAATAAATGCCTGCGCCAGCGTCTTAGCATTGGGCAAACCAGGAAAAGGGATGAAATGCACCATTTTGCTAAAACGGTCCACCACCACCAGAATCACAGTCTTCCCCGAGGAACGAGGCAGGTCCGTGATAAAGTCCATGGACAGATGTGTCCAAGGACGGGAAGGAATGGATAAGGGAAGGAGAGGACCTGATGGCCGTGAATGAGGGACTTTAGCACGAGCGCAAGTCTCGCAGGCTGCCACAAAACCCTCAACCGACTTACGAAGCGCAGGCCACCAGAATCTCCGAGCGATGAGATCCAGTGTGGCTCTTGCCCCCGGGTGCCCAGCAAGGACCGTATCGTGGTGTTCCTTAAAAATCTTGTGTCTTAAAGTGAGAGGCACAAACAACCTCCCAGGAGGACAAAGATCAGGAGCCTCTGACTGGGCTGCCTGCACCTCTGCCTCCAATTCAGAAAAAAGAGCAGAGACCACCACACCTTCAGCCAAAATGGGACCCGGGTCTTCAAAATTCCCGCCTCCCGGAAAACAACGTGACAGGGCATCTGCCTTCACATTCTTAACTCCAGGGCGGAACGTGACCACAAAATTAAACCTAGAAAAGAACAAAGACCATCTGGCCTGTCTCGGGTTCAGACGCTTGGCTGACTCCAAGTAGGCCAGATTTTTATGGTCAGTAAATACGGTAATAGGGTGTCTGGCTCCCTCTAGCCAATGGCGCCATTCCTCAAAAGCCAACTTGATGGCCAACAATTCCCTATCTCCCACATCGTAATTTCTCTCTGCGGAGGAGAGTTTTTTCGAGAAAAAGGCACACGGTCGCCATTTGGCAGGAGAGGAACCCTGAGACAAGACCGCCCCCACACCCACCTCAGAAGCATCAACCTCAACTATGAAGGGTAAAGAAATATCAGGTTGCACCAAGATGGGAGCGGAAGCAAAACTCTCCTTGATATTAGAAAAAGCCTTACGCGCCTCTACTGACCAAGAAGAAAAATCTACCCCCTTTCTGGTCATATCAGTGAGTGGTTTAACAATAGAGGAATAATTCAAAATAAACTTCCTGTAATAATTAGCACAGCCCAAAAAACGCATCAGCGCCTTCTGATTCTCAGGAAGCTCCCACTCAAGCACAGCGCGGACCTTCTCGGGGTCCATGCGAAAACCAGAAGCGGAGAGAAGAAACCCCAGAAATTGAATTTCTGGAACCGCAAACACACATTTTTCCAGTTTCGCATATAATTTATTCTCCCGCAGGATGAGCAAGACCTGACGTAAATGTTCCTTATTAGTTTTGAAATCAGGAGAAAAAATCTAAATGTCATCCAAATACACTAATACAAATTTTCCCATCAAATGATAAAAAATGCTGTTCACGAAATGCTGAAAAACGGCTGGGGCATTCATCAAACCAAAAGGCATAACCAAATTCTCAAAATGGCCCTCAGGAGTATTGAAGGCCGTCTTCCATTCGTCTCCTTCTCTGACCCTGACCAGGTTGTATGCCCCTCTTAGATCTAATTTGGAAAAGACTTTAGCCCCAACAACCTGGTTAAACAGGTCCGGGATCAGAGGAAGCGGATAAGGGTCACGAATAGTGATACTGTTCAGCTCCCTGAAATCCAGACAAGGTGTCACAACCAGACAGCTGAGAAGCTCTGACAGAGGCCTTTCAGAACCTCCCCCTTGAGTTTCTGTGTTGTGGTATTCAGCTCCTCCTCTCGTTAGTCTCTCTCAGCTGTCATGTGTTGGACTAATTGCTTCCCTTTAAATTCTTCCCCAGAAGGCTTTTCTGGGCGGCTTATATTTCTTCCTGGAGTATGTGTGCATGCCCATCTGGTTCTCCTCTCCTCTACAAAGTTAAGTGTTATACTGTTATCTGTTATTTTCTGTTTGCTGGATCCCAGGTGACCCTGACTCCCTCCGTGTCTGGTGTAGGGAGCCGGTGGTCGTGTCCCCTCACTATTGTAGGGTACTCAGGGGCTATATAGTCAAGGTACGTGGATATGCATACCTCCACCATTCGGATCTATGCATAGGCTGAGCAGCCAGGGAAAGTGCCAGGTCTTCTACAGGGGTCTCCCTTTTGTTCCTTAGCTGTTGGATCCAGCGAGTCATTTATGCATGTTGTTTTGCCTTGTTACCTGTACACATTCCGTGACATTATTAGCCGCCAAAACCGTCTTAAGCATGGATCCGGTTTCACTTTTGGCTGAACGCTTCCAGGGTCTTTCATTGGAGGTAGCTGACCTCCGTAAGACTTTTTCTCAGCTTCAAGTGACCGGTTCAGCTTGCGTTCATGGAGCTTGTTCTGAGCCTAAGATCTCGCTCCCGGATACGTTCTCCGGGGGTAGTGAGAATTTTGTGCGTTTTAGAGAGGCTTGCAAACTCCATTTTCGCCTTCTTCCCCTTTCCTCTGGAGATGAGGAACGGAGGGTGGGGATCATTATATCGCTGCTCAGAGGTAACGCTCAGTCCTGGGCCTTTTCGCTGCCGGAGGGGGCACGGCCTCTCCGTTCAGTGGATGAATTCTTTTTAGCCCTGGGTCAGATATATGATGATCCGGATCGTATTGCTCTGGCGGAGTCTAGACTACGTCTCTTATGCCAGGGTAAACAATCCGCAGAAATATACTGCTCAGAATTTCGGAGATGGGCAGCTGATACTGGTTGGAATGATGCTGCACTCCGAAGTCAATTTTGCCATGGTCTTTCAGAGGGATTGAAAGATGCATTTGCCTTTCATGAAAGGCCTATTTCTTTGGACTCTGCTATGTCTCAGGCCGTTCGTATTGACAGGCGTCTTAGAGAGAGAGGAGAGATCTCTCCTTCCTGTCATACTCGGTCCCAGGACTGTGCAGCGGTCCCATTCTGTGCGCAGGGGTCTCAGTCGCTGTCAGCCCCTTCTGAGCAGGAGCCCATGCAGCTGGGGTTGATTGCTTCTGACAATAGAAGATTCAGATCGCATGGGACAGTTTGTTTTTGTTGTGGAGGTATTAATCATTTGGCAAATATTTGTCCCTCTAGGAGATTCAGGCAGTTCTCTGGGTATAATAAAGAAACAAAGAGGAAAAAATCTTTGAAAAATGTTCCGTCTGTTACTATTGGCAGGGTTGAGGCGGAAATTGAAGGTTTTCCGTTTGCTTGTAGTTCCTGTTTTGTCCTGCCGGCTAGGGTGGCGCTAGAGAGCAAGAACATTTTTTGTGAGAATTTTGTGGATAGTGGAGCAGCGGTCAATCTCATTGATAATCAATTTGCGATAACTCATGGTTTCCAGGTGTGCGCTTTGAGAAAGGATATTCCGGTTTTTGCTATCGATTCCGCTCCACTTTCTCAGAAATCATTAAAGGGCATAGTTCACAATATCCGTTTAATTGTGAGTGATGCTCATGTTGAGGATGTGTCATGTTTCGTCCTTAGCGGTTTGCCCACCCCTTTGGTGTTGGGGCTGCCCTGGCTCACTAAGCATAACCCCACCATTGATTGGCAAGCGAAGCAAATAAATGGTTGGAGTGACTTTTGCAGAGAGAATTGCCTCATGACATCTGTTTCTGAGGTTGCTACTAAGACTATACCATCTTTTCTCTCTGAATTTTCGGATGTCTTCTCTGAGAGTGGAGTTCAGGATTTACCCCCGCACAGGGAGTACGATTGCCCTATTAATCTCATCCCAGACGCCAAGCTGCCTAAATCTCGTTTATACAATCTTTCCCAACCTGAGAGGATCGCTATGCGTGCTTATATCTCTGAGAGTCTGAGAAAGGGACACATACGACCCTCGAAGTCACCTGTTGCCGCTGGTTTTTTCTTTGTTAAGAAAAAAGATGGTTCTTTAAGACCTTGTCTGGATTTCAGGGAGCTGAACAGTATCACTATTCGTGACCCTTATCCGCTTCCTCTGATCCCGGACTTATTTAACCAGGTTGTTGGGGCTAAAGTCTTTTCCAAATTAGATTTAAGAGGGGCATACAACCTGGTCAGGGTCAGAGAAGGGGACGAATGGAAGACGGCCTTCAATACCCCTGAGGGCCATTTTGAAAACTTGGTTATGCCTTTTGGTTTGATGAATGCCCCAGTCGTTTTTCAGCATTTCGTGAACAGCATTTTTTATCATTTGATGGGAAAATTTGTATTGGTGTATTTGGATGATATTTTGATTTTTTCTCCCGATTTCAAAACTCATAAGGAACATTTACGTCAGGTTTTGCTCATTCTGCGGGAGAATAAATTATATGCGAAACTGGATAAATGTGTGTTTGCGGTTCCAGAAATTCAATTTCTGGGGTTTCTTCTCTCCGCTTCTGGTTTTCGCATGGACCCCGAGAAGGTCCGCGCTGTGCTTGAGTGGGAGCTTCCTGAGAATCAAAAGGCGCTGATGCGTTTTTTGGGCTTTGCCAATTATTACAGGAAGTTCATTTTGAATTATTCTTCTATTGTTAAACCACTCACTGATATGACCAGAAAGGGGGTAGATTTTTCTTCTTGGTCAGTAGAGGCGCGTAAGGCTTTTTCTGATATCAAGGAGAGTTTTGCTTCCGCTCCCATCGTGGTGCAACCTGATGTTTCGTTACCCTTCATAGTTGAGGTTGATGCTTCTGAGGTGGGTGTGGGGGCGGTCTTGTCTCAGGGTTCCTCTCCTGCCAATTGGCGACCGTGTGCCTTTTTCTCAAGAAAACTCTCCTCCGCAGAGAGAAATTACGATGTGGGAGATAGGGAATTGTTGGCCATCAAGTTGGCTTTTGAGGAATGGCGCCATTGGCTAGAGGGAGCCAGACACCCTATTACCGTATTTACTGACCATAAAAATCTGGCCTACTTGGAGTCAGCCAAGCGTCTGAACCCGAGACAGGCCAGATGGTCGTTGTTCTTTTCTAGGTTTAATTTTGTTGTCACGTTCCGCCCTGGAGTTAAGAATGTGAAGGCAGATGCCCTGTCACGTTGTTTTCCGGGAGGCGGGAATTTTGAAGACCCGGGTCCCATTTTGGCTGAAGGTGTGGTGGTCTCTGCTCTTTTTCCTGAATTGGAGGCAGAGGTGCAGGCAGCCCAGTCAGAGGCTCCTGATCTTTGTCCTCCTGGGAGGTTGTTTGTGCCTCTCGCTTTAAGACACAAGATTTTTAAAGAACACCACGATACGGTCCTTGCTGGGCACCCGGGGGTAAGAGCCACACTGGATCTCATCGCTCGGAGATTCTGGTGGCCTGCGCTTCGTAAGTCGGTTGAGGGTTTTGTGGCAGCCTGCGAGACTTGCGCTCGTGCCAAAGTCCCTCATTCACGGCCATCAGGTCCTCTCCTTCCCTTACCCATTCCTTCCCGTCCTTGGACACATCTGTCCATGGAATTCATAACGGACCTGCCTCGTTCCTCGGGGAAGACTGTGATTCTGGTGGTGGTGGACCGTTTTAGCAAAATGGTGCATTTCATCCCTTTTCCTGGTTTGCCCAATGCTAAGACGCTGGCGCAGGCATTTGTTGATCACATTGTCAAATTGCACGGTATTCCTTCAGACATAGTCTCTGATAGGGGCACGCAGTTTGTTTCCAGATTCTGGAAGGCTTTCTGTTCTCGCTTGGGGGTTCGGTTGTCATTCTCTTCTGCTTTCCACCCGCAGTCGAATGGCCAGACAGAGCGCGTCAATCAGAATCTGGAGACATATCTGCGTTGTTTTGTGGCGGAGAATCAAGAGGATTGGTGTTCTTTTTTGTCCCTTGCTGAGTTTGCTTTAAATAACCGTCGTCAGGAGTCCTCTGATAATTCACAATTTTTTGGTGCATATGGGATTCATCCACAGTTTGGGACTTTCTCGGGAGAGGGGTCTTCTGGTTTACCTGATGAGGACAGATTCTCCTCGTCTTTGTCATCTATTTGGAAAAAGATTCAAGATAATCTAAAGAGCATGAGTGAGAGATATAAGCGTGTGGCAGATAAGAGACGTGTGCTTGGTCCGGACCTGAATGTTGGTGATCTGGTGTGGTTGTCTACCAAGAATATCAAATTGAAGGTTCCCTCCTGGAAGTTGGGTCCTAGGTTTATTGGGCCTTACAAAATCCTGTCTGTCATCAATCCTGTTGCATACCGTCTTGATCTTCCTCAGACTTGGAAGATCCATAATGTTTTTCATAAGTCCTTATTGAAACCTTATGTTCAACCCATTGTACCCTCGCCTTTGCCTCCTCCTCCGATTATGGTTGATGGGAATCTTGAATTTCAGGTCTCTGGGATTGTGGATTCTCGTCTTGTCCGCGGTTCTCTTCAGTACCTTGTTCACTGGGAGGGGTATGGTCCTGAGGAGAGGATGTGGGTCCCAGTGACGGACATTAAAGCCTCTCGTCTCATCAGGGCTTTCCATAGGTCCCATCCTGAGAAGGTGGGTTCTGAGTGTCCGGAGTCCACTCGTAGAGGGAGGGGTACTGTCACAACCAGACAGCTGAGAAGCTCTGACAGAGGCCTTTCAGAACCTCCCCCTTGAGTTTCTGTGTTGTGGTATTCAGCTCCTCCTCTCGTTAGTCTCTCTCAGCTGTCATGTGTTGGACTAATTGCTTCCCTTTAAATTCTTCCCCAGAAGGCTTTTCTGGGCGGCTTATATTTCTTCCTGGAGTATGTGTGCATGCCCATCTGGTTCTCCTCTCCTCTACAAAGTTAAGTGTTATACTGTTATCTGTTATTTTCTGTTTGCTGGATCCCAGGTGACCCTGACTCCCTCCGTGTCTGGTGTAGGGAGCCGGTGGTCGTGTCCCCTCACTATTGTAGGGTGCTCAGGGGCTATATAGTCAAGGTACGTGGATATGCATACCTCCACCATTCGGATCTATGCATAGGCTGAGCAGCCAGGGAAAGTGCCAGGTCTTCTACAGGGGTCTCCCTTTTGTTCCTTAGCTGTTGGATCCAGCGAGTCATTTATGCATGTTGTTTTGCCTTGTTACCTGTACACATTCCGTGACACAAGGTCTTAAAGAACCATCTTTTTTCTTAACAAAGAAAAAACCAGCGGCAACAGGTGACTTCGAGGGTCGTATGTGTCCTTTTCTCAGACTCTCAGAGATATAAGCACGCATAGCGATCCTCTCAGGTTGGGAAAGATTGTATAAACGAGATTTAGGCAGTTTGACGCCTGGGATGAGATTAATAGGGCAATCATACTCCCTGTGCGGGGGCAAATCCTGAACTCCACTCTCAGAGAAGACATCCGAAAATTTAGAGAGAAAAGATGGTACAGTCTTAGTAGCAACCTCAGAAACAGATGTCGTGAGACAATTCTCTCTGCAAAAGTCACTCCAACCATTTATTTGCCTCGCTTGCCAATCAATGGTGGGGTTATGTTTAGTGAGCCAGGGTAGCCCCAACACTAGAGGGGTAGGTAATCCACTAAGGACGAAACATGACACATCCTCAACATGAGCATCACTCACAATTAAACGGATATTGTGAACTATGCCCTTTAATGATTTCTGAGAAAGTGGAGCGGAATCGATAGCAAAAACCGGAATATCCTTTCCCAAAGTGCGCACCTGGAAACCATGAGTTATCGCAAATTGATTATCAATGAGATTGACCGTAGCTCCACTATCCACAAAAATCTCACAAAAAATGTTCTTGCTCTCTAGCGCCACCCTAGCCGGCAGGACAAAACGGGAACTACAAGCAAACGGAAAACCTTCAATTTCCGCCTCAACCCTGCCAATAGTAACAGACGGAACATTTTTAAGAGATTTTTTCCTGTTTGTTTCTTTATTACTCCCAGAAAACTGCCTGAATCTCCTAGAGGGACAAATATTTGCCAAATGATTTATACCTCCACAACAAAAACAAACCCTCCCATGCGAGCTGAATCTTCTATTGTCAGAAGCAATCAACCCCAGCTGCATGGGCTCCTGCTCAGAAGGGGCTGACAGCGACTGAGACCCCTGCGCACAGAATGGGACCGCTGCACTGTCCTGGGACTGAGTATGACAGGAAGGGGACATCTCTCCTCTCTCTCTAAGACGCCTGTCAATACGAACGGCCTGAGACATAGCAGAGTCCAAAGAAATAGGCCTCTCACGAAAGGCAAATGCATCTTTCAATCCCTCTGAAAGACCATGGCAAAATTGACTTCGGAGTGCAGCATCATTCCAACCAGTATCAACTGCCCATCTCCGAAATTCTGAGCAGTATATTTCTGCGGATTGTTTACCCTGGCATAATAGACGTAGTCTAGACTCAGCCAGAGCAATACGATCCGGATCATCATATATCTGACCCAGGGCTAAAAAGAATTCATCCACTGAACGGAGAGGCCGTGCCCCCTCCGGCAGCGAAAAGGCCCAGGACTGAGCGTTACCTCTGAGCAGCGATATAATGATCCCCACCCTCCGTTCCTCCTCACCAGAGGAATGGGGAAGAAGGCGAAAATGGAGTTTGCAAGCCTCTCTAAAACGCACAAAATTCTCACTACCCCCGGAGAACGTATCCGGGAGCGAGATCTTAGGCTCAGAACAAACTCCATGAACGCCAGCTGAATCGGTCACTTGAAGCTGAGAAAAAGTCTTACTGAGATCAGCTACCTCCAATGAAAGACCCTGAAGGCGTTCAGCCAAAAGTGAAACCGGATCCATGCTTGAGACGGTTTTGGCGGCTTATAATGTCACGGGCGGTGTACAGGAAACAAGACAAAGCAACATGCATATATGACTGAGTGGATCCAAAGCTAAGGAACCTAAAGGGAGACCCCTGCACAAGACCTGAGACTTTCCCTGGCTGCTCAGCCTATGCAACGATCCCAGAGGTGGAAGGTTGCATAGCCACGTACCTCGACTATATAACCCCTGAACACCCTACAATAGTGAGGGGACACGACCACCGGCTCCCTACACCAGACACGGAGGGAGTCAGGGTCACCTGGGATCCAGCAAACAGAAAATAACAGATAAATGTTCAGCACTTAACTTTTGTAGCAGAGTGGAAAACAAGATCAGCATGCACACACACTCCAGAAAGAAGTATAAGCCGCCCAGCAATGCACCATGGGGAGGGATTTAAAGGGAAGCAATAAGTCTAACTCCATGACAGCTGAGAGAGGCTAACGAGATGAGGAACTGAACAGTACAACAAAGAAAACTCAAGGAGGAGGTTCTGAAAGGCCTCTGTCAGAGCTTCTCAGCTGTCTGGTTGTGACACCTATAATACTACTGTGATTTGTTTGTAATTAGTTATACTGCAGGAATTTACATACATGTAAAAAGGGCTGTCTCATTACACACTCTATCACCAGAATAGTGGATAAGTGTCTGATCGGTAGAGGTCAGTGTGTTGGGGCCTGCACCGATCATGAGAACAAGTTGTCCCATTCACCTGTTTGAATAGAGCGGCAGGTCATGCTGTCCTGGAATAAATCTTGTCTAGTGTTTCATGGACAGAGCTGGTGACTGCAGCACTGCGCCCGATCAAGTGAACGGAAGAAGCTCTGTAAGAACGAACTCCGTCTTATTTGGAATAGCCTATCAAGCAGGGCTTTGGGGTGATGGACCCCCACCAATCTGATATTGATGTCCTATCCCGAGGGTTGGTCATCAATATAAAAATCACAAAAAAACTCATAATTGACAAGTGCATTTATAATAAACAAAACTATTTGCAGCCACTATCTACCACAGTCAACTATACTGCATTGCTGGACAAGTCTACTGGAAAGTGTTGCTACCACAATCTATAGGGGATTTTCAGAAATCTCACCTGACGATCCAGTGGGGAATTCTGCTTTTCCTCTGGACAATCCCAAGAAAATATAGGATGGGGAAATCTCTCTGGTTGATTTCTCCTACTGGAGTCATCTATAGAAAATAACC